>NW_024746359.1:0-5000 GCF_018991925.1 Homarus americanus | reverse complement strand
AAGGAGACAGATGATGGAGAAGAAGAATAAGGAAGAAGAAGAAGACCCCAACGCTATAGGCCATTTTTTTTTTTACACTCCAGGCAGCAATTCCTAATGTCGGGTTAAGTTAAAGTGACGCGATAAATGGGTTCGTCAAACTCCATTAGCAGTTTGTACATCCGGGTTACCATATAGTAACCGTAATGCTATTAAAAAAAAAAAACCGAGAGAGAGAGAATGATGAAACCAAAAGCATCGGGGAAAGAAGTGAAATGATGATGAGTGGAAGAGAGAGGTAGAGAGAAAAAGGGGAGAGAACTTTTGACCTATATGCACACAACCACTGCCTCTCCTCCATGACTCGTCTCTACTAATAATTGAAATGGAAAGATGGAGAATTGTTTTTTTGTTTTTTCCATCGTGTGTCGTGACGTGGGAAATGGTGAGGGATGAGGGGGGGTGGTGTTAGAGGGGTGAGGAAGGGGGTAGGGGAGGGGTGAGGGAAGGGGGGTGGTAAGTAGTGAGGGGTGAGGGAAGGGGTGAGGTTGGTGGGGTAGGGAATGGTGCAGATGATGTTGCATATTTTGTATGTATGTATGTATGTATGTATGTATAAATGTTTGTCTGTCTGTCTGTATGTATGTATATATGTATATATGTGTTTTTGTATTGATGTACGTTTGTTTGTTTTCGTGTTGTCACTGGATGGTACTTTTGTAAATATTTATTGTTTACACACACACACACACACACACACACACACACACACACACACACACACACACATACACATAATCATCACACACACACAGTACTGCACCACCCTCGCCATTGCCACCTCCTGCCACCTGCAGCCCCCCACCACCTCGCGCAGTCCGCCACTACAACAAACTTCAGCCCATTAGAGCCCGCACTGATAGATATAAGAACAGCACCATCCCATCTATTGTTAAAATAATAAACAACTGACTTATGTAATGCACAGCCCTGTAAATCTATTCAATTTATATTATATCATTATGTCTGAATTAAATGTAAGTCTGTATATTTTCAGCCACCGCCTGCAACTCTATTAATAAACCGTTTATTATTATTATTATTATTATTATTACACACACACACGGCTGACTGAACAAGGAGAGAAAGCAGAGTACTGGACCTGTTTGTCCCGGTGCTTGTAACAGGAATTGTGTGTGTGTGTGTGTGTGTGTGTGTGTGTGTGTGTGTGTGTGTGTGTGTGTGTGTGTGTGTTTTAAGCCCGATTCCTAATAGGCTCCAGTCCTAATAGACCCCCAGTCCTAATAGCCTCAACACCTAACCTAACCTAACCCATTTATTTCATACAGTTATTGTGATGTAACTCGAAATGACTAGCAAGAGCTCAGCCAACCATATATTATGAGTCACAATAAAGATGCCAAACATTGTGAAAAGTGTCCCAGGAATTTAGGTCACAGAACATAACGCCAGTAGTTTATTTTCACAAGTTTTCGTCACTCGTTTATGGTTCGTTCATTACGTGAGGTTAGGTTTGATTAGGATAGGTTCAATTAGGTCAGGATAGGTAAAGTAGGGTTAGGATAGGTTCAATTAGGTCAGGATAGGTAAAGTAGGGTTAGGATAGGTTAGATTAGGTCAGGATAGGTAAAGTAGGGTTAGGATAGGTTAGATTAGGTCAGGATAGGTAAAGTAGGGTTAGGATAGGTTCAATTAGGTCAGGATAGGTAAAGTAGGGTTAGGATAGGTTAGATTAGGTCAGGATAGGTTAAGTAAGGATAGATTAGGTCACATCAGGTTAGGTTTGCATTAGGTTGGATTAAATTAAATTTGGTTAGCGTTAAAGTTTAAGATATTTGAGGTCAGGATGGGTTAGTTTAGGTCATGTTAGGTTAGATTAAATTAGGTCACAGTAAAGTGGTTAATTATTAAATGAAATAAGGTTGGGTGTCTAATCTCCAGGTGATAATTATTGGGAGAGAGGGAGAGAGAGAACATCCTGACACCAGTTACGTAATTTGTCTCTTGTCTCCTCTCCTCCTCTCCTTCTCCCCTCCCCTCCCCTCCCCTCCTCTCCCTCCTCCTCTCCCCTCCCCTCCCCTCCCATCCCTCCCCTCCCTTCCTCTCCCTCCCCTCCTCCTCCTCCCCTCCTTTCCTCTCCTCTCCTCCCTCCTTTCTCTCTATCTCCTCTCCTCCCTCATCCCCCTCCCCTCCTTCTCTCCTCCCCTCCCTCCTCTCCCTCCCCTCCTTTCCTCTCCTCTCCCCTCCCCTCCTTTCCTCTCCTCTCCCCTCCTCTCCTTCTCCCCTCCTCTCCCTCCCTCTCCCTCCTCCCCTCCCATCCCCTCCCTCCCCTTCTCTCCACCCTCCTTTCCCCTCCCCTCTCCCCTCCCCTCCTTTCCTCTCCCTCTCCCCTCCCCTCGCTCCCTCCTCTCCCTCTCCCTCCCTCCTTTCCTCCCCTCCCCTCCTTTCCCTCTCTCCCTCTCCCCCTCCCTGTCCCCTCTCCTCCCCTCCCCTCCCCTCCCCTCCCTCCTCCTCCCTCCTCTCCCCTCCTCTCCCTCTCCTCTCCCTCCTCTCCCCTCCCCTCCCTCTCCCCTCCCCTCCTCTCCCTCCCCTCCTCTCCCCTCCCCTCCCCTCTCCCCTCCCCTCCCTCTCCCCTCTCCTCTCTCTCCCCTCTTCCCTCTCCCTCCCCTCCTCTCTCTCCCCCTCTCCCCTCCCTCTCCCTCCCCTCCCCTCTCCTCTCTCTCTCCCTCCTCTCCCCTCCCCCTCCCTCTCCCCTCCCCTCCTTTCCCTCTCTCCTCTCCCTCCCCTCCTCTCCTCTCCCCTCCACCTCCTCTTTCTCTCCTCCCTCCACTCTCCCCTCCCCTCCCCTCCCCTCCCCTCCCCTCCCCTCCCCTCCCCTCCCTCCTCCCCTCCCCTCCCCTCCTCTCCTCTCATTACTATCTGTTCGTATCTGACTTGGCTAGATTATTACATCATCGACACGTCTGGTACCCCGTTGACATGACAGAGGAAACGAGACACAGGTATGCACGGTCTCCTCCCTCACATCCTGGAGGTGTCACCACAATACCTCGGCCAGATAGCGGTGGATGTGAACTAAACTTGGTATTTAAATTTATCACAACAAAATTCAATAATATTCTGTACTTATTGTCATTGGGAGTTACGACATATTGTGTTGGGGCCTTGTTCACCTGTGTGTGTGTTTAAGCTAGTATTACAAACAATATATATATAGACCGTACAAACAACATAAACTATATACAAACAAACATTATAAACAATAGATACAAACAGTACAAACAACAATACAAACAATAGATACAAACAAAACAAACAAAGAATCCAAACAAGCAATGCAAACAATAGATACAAACAATACAAACAAGCAATGCAAACAATAGATACAAACAATACAAACAATACAAACAAACAATACAAACAAAAGATACAAACAATAAGGGGCTAACGTCCTGTCAACACAGACTTAACAATGAGTTTTATCAGGATACCTTAAGTGGCCTTTGGTGAGTTGGACCACTGGTGAAGTAACACTGAAACAGGTCATACTTGAAGCTTAACTTAGGTCATACTTGAAGCTTAACTTAGGTCATACTTGAAGCTTAACTTAGGTCTTACTTGAAGCATAACTCAGGTCATACTTGAAGCTTAACGTGGGTTATCCTTGAGGTTTACTACAGGTCTTCATTGAAGTTTAACGTGGGTTATTCCTTAAGCTTAATACAGGTCGTCCTTTAAGCTTAATACATGTCGTCTTTGAAGCTTAATACATGTCGTCTTTGAAGCTTAGCACATCTCGTCCTTGAAGCTGAACACATCTCATCCTTTAAGGTAAAGATAGAACAGGTCTTCCTTGAGGTCTTAAGCAGAACACAATACCCAGGAACTGAAATTAACTGGAGCATTGCGGGTGTTGAAGCTTAGGTGAAGGGGAACAAGGTGAGAGAGAGAGAGGAGTATATTTGAGACAGATACAACATTAAAGACAGACAGAGAGACAGATAGACAGACAGAACTATGTGGTAGAAATTATCGTACAGCCAGTCACCAAAAATCTTGTCGCCTAATCTACTGCTTCACGAACCATGAGATACAGATTCGTGAACCCCGAAGCATTTATGGATGGAGTAATGTGTCAGTAACTAGTGCTTCGGGTTCACGAGTCTGAATCTCAGGGTTCATGAAGTAGAAGAGGCGATAGGACTTTTGACCGTCGCTGTACATAATTATATACTTACATATAAACGTACAGGTAGAAATATTCGTTGATTAGGTCATTTATTCTTAACCCCTGTGATTGGGTCTTTTATATTGGGCCCATTAGTACTGGGGCCCATTAGGACTGGGACCCATTAGGACTGGGACCCATTAGTACTGGGACCCATTAGTACTGGGACCCATAAGGACTGGGACCCATAAGGACTGGGACCCATAAGGACTGGGACCCATTAGTACTGGGACCCATAAGGACTGGGACCCATAAGGACTGGGACCCATTAGGACTGGGGCCCATTAGGACTGGGACCCATTAGGACTGGGGCCCATTAGTACTGGGGCCCATTAGTATTGTAGCTTATTAGTAACAGGTTTTAAAAGTACAGGGGTCTATTGTAGGTATAGCCCAATAGTGGTGATATCTATTAGTACCGGGGCCTATTTGTACTGGGGGCCCATTAGAACTGGGGCCTATTAGTACTGGGGGCCCATTAGAACTGGAGCTTACTTATACTGGGGCCCATTAATACTGGGGGCCCATGCTGCTCACGGACCATGACTATCTTTCATGTTTACTTCCTGAGCGTGACTAGATGGAGCGAGTCAACCCGCCATTGACGTTATATACACGTAAAAACACCTCAAGAGAGCAGCTGACAGACGAAGGTGAACCATTACCATTTATCAGGATGACGGACTGTGGGTGATGGTGTTATGTGTGATGTAATAACGTACTGCTGTATGGAGAGAGAAATTCTGGATGGTAGGGTTATATATTACGTAAC
>NW_024746358.1:0-18632 GCF_018991925.1 Homarus americanus | reverse complement strand
CACCCTGTTCTGTACCCTTACCTGTCCTTGTTACTGCCCTTACCTGTCCTTGATACTGTACTTATACCTGTCCTTGTTACTGTACCCTTACCTGTCCTTGTTACTGTGTATTCTTGTTACTGTGCCCTTACACCATGTATTTGTACCCTTACTGTCATGTTCTGCCACTGTTCTTGTTCTGTACCTGTCCTTTTAATCATATTACTGTACACCACACCATCCATGTTCACATTACTGTATACCTGTCCGTGTTACTGTACCCTTACCTGTCCTTGTTGCCACACAACACTGCATACACCATCCATTACTGTACCCTTATCCTTGTTACTACTGTACCCTACCTGTCCGTGTTACTGTGCCACCCTGTTCTTGTTACTTGCATACCATGTATACCTGTTCTTGTTACTGTACCCATACCTGTTTGTTGCTTACCTGTCCTTTATTATATTTTATATTTTTCTTTATTATACTGTATACTGTCCCTATCTCCCACATATCCCACACATTCTCCCCCTACTCCTCCACACTCTCACATATCTCCTCTCTCTCACACATATATATATATATACATATATACACCCTTTTCACTCCCTCCTGCTCCTCATTCCTCCATCACTCTTTCTCCTCCCTCTCCTCCACCATCTCACTCTCTCCTCCACACTACTCCTCCCTACTCCTCCACACCTCCTCCACACTTTCTCCCTCCCTACTCCTCCCTCACACTATATACACTACTCCCCCACACTCCTCCCTCCTCCACTCCTCCCTCCTCCTGCTCCTCCCTCCTCCCACCTCTCCTCCCTGCTCCTCCCTCCACTCCACATCTGCTCCTCCCTACTCCTCCACACTGCTCCCCTCCCACTACTGCTCTCACCCACTCCTCCACCTCAGTCCCTCCTCACCCTCCTCACCCTCTCCCATACCTCTCCTCCACTGCTCCTCCCTGTCCTCCTGCTCCTCACTCCACTCCTCCCTGCTGCTCCTCCGCTCTACCTCCCTGCTCCTCCACACTACTCTCCACTGCTCCTCCACACTACTCCCTCCCTCCACTCCCTCCTCACACAGCCTCCCTCCACTACTCCTCCACTGCTCCTCCATACTGCTCCCCACTACTCCCTCCTGCTCCTCCACTACTCTCCCTGTCCTCACTACTCCTCCCACCTCTCCCCACATGCTCCTCCCTGCCTCACCAGTCTCCACCTGCTCCTCCCTCCTCCCTACTCCTCCACCTACTCCTCACTGCTCCTCCACATCCTCCCTCCACATTTCTGCTCCCTTCCCTCACTACTCCTCCACACCTCCTCCACATTTCTCCTCCCTACTCCCCCTCCTCCCCTACCCTCCCTCTCCTCCCTTTCCTCTTTCTCCTCCACCTCCTCCACCTCCTCCCCTCCTCCACTACTCCCCTCACACTATTCCACTACTCCCTCCCACACTGTCCTCTCCCTCCTGCCCTCCACACTACTCCTCCCTACTCCTCCACACTCCACTCCTCCACACTATCTTTCTCCTCCCTACTCCTCCCTCTCTACTCCTCCACACCACCCTCTCTCCCTTCTCCTCCACTACTCCTCCCTTGCTCCTCCCTACTCCCTCCACTCCTCCCTCACACTACTCCTCCCTACCCCTCCCTCCACACCACTCCCCCTCCTCCTGCTCCTCCCATACACCTCCTCACCCTCCTCTACCTTTCTCCTCCACATTACTCCTCCACTACTCCTCCTCCCTCCCCCTCTCCTCCCACCTGCTCCTCCCCCTCTCCTCCACTGCTCCCTCCCCTGCTCCTCCCTCCTCCACTACTCCTCCACACTGTCCTCCCCACTCCCTCCTCCCCCTCTCCCCCTCCTCCTGCTCCCTCCTCCACCTGCTCCTCCCTGCTCCTCCACACTGTCTCCCTCTCCTCCTGCTCACTTCACACTACTCCTCCCCTACTCTCCACACTCTCCTCCCAGTTAGTATTACAATTCATATCTCACCATCTCCCCATCCCCACCATCTTCCCTGTTTCCCCCATCTCCCCCATCTCCTCCTATCCCCACCATCTCCTCCTCTCCCCTCACCCATCTCCTCCACCATCCCCCTACATCTCCCTCCACATCTCCCCACCATCTCCCCCTTCCCCTCCCTCACCCCACCATCTCCCCAACATCTCCCCACATTCCCCCATCTCCCCATCTCCCTCCCTCCACCATCTCACCCACCATCTCCCCCACCATCTCCATCCTTCCCCCCCACCATCTCCCACATCTCCCTCCTGTCTCTCCCACCATCCCCCATCCCCCTCCCTCCCTCCCCCCATCCCCACCCATCTCCCCCACCATCTCCCCTCCACCTCCCCCACCATCTCCCTCCACCATCCCCACCATCTCCCCTACCATTAAACATTCACCGCCATCAGTGTTGTGGTTACAGAGATTTAACAAGAGCTGTAACGACACAAGTAAATTCAATTAACCTCAAGGCATTGAAAATAATGCCACGTTAATTATCCCCAGTGAGGTGATCGAAGGTGCCAGTATCAGTGCCACCCACTCATAGGATATTCATATTACACACACACACACACACACACACTCACCACACTACACTACTCCTTTGCTGTCACTCGGAATCAGGTGTGTCGATCATTCAGCTTGATTAATGATATGAGTTAATGGATGTCACCTTCGTTGATGAGCTCTGGTGACTCGAGAGGCCGATACAGGATCGGCAGGGCCCGTTCACAGATGCTGCACAGGCGGAGGATACATTTAGTGCGGGAGGGGCGGCAGCGTCTTTCCGGCGCTGGCGCTTGTCTGTGCAGTTGGGCTATGAAAATATTGACACCTCGTGGTGCTCCACCAAGCGTTACGGTGTGAAGTAATCGTCTCCCAGGTGAGGGGGTCGATTTGGTACTTTTTCAAGTTTGTTTTACGACTATCCTTATTCCTTTTCCATTGCCCAACTGCAAAGTAGCTGCTTTGGCAGTCTACTGTCGTCTATGCAGGTAACATGGCCAGTCTAACGTAGTTGTTCATGAATAATGGTAGCCTCGATGCTCCTACAGTTGGTGTCAGCGAGAATACTGGCAATTGTTCGCTTGTCTTCGCAGCGAACTCGGAGGATGGAACATAGAGTACGTTGGTGAAAGTTTTCAAGTGTCTTGAACTGCCTCCTGTATGTGACCCATGTCTCGCTACCATACAGCAGTGGGGAGGACCACTGCACGATATAAGTGCAACTTTGTAGATAATGTCGGCTCCCTACAGCTGAAGACACGGATACGGAGTCTGCCAAAGGCTTGAGATGCTGATCCGATCCGATGTTGAATCTCTTCATCGATGTCTGCGGTGGTGGACAGGTGGGAGCCAAGGTACTGGAAGTGGGTAACATTAGAGAGGGTATTCCATGAATTTTGTATAGAATATGAGCACAACTGTCCAATCACATTTTGTCGATGAGTCGGGTCTCTCTAATGTATCTTAGAAAGGTCGGTGACTTTGTCACTGTCAGCAAGAAGGCTCTCTATTGTAAAGGGTATTTTTACCTTACACAATCGGGTTGGAGTCGCCTGCTCGCTATGGTGTAGTTTTGACAATGATACAGGAGGTGTTTTATTGATAATGCTGTGCGACATATAAGACACTGCTGTGGAAAAGGTTGTTCGGTGTACGGGCCGAGGTGAGTAATAAAAGTAGCATTCATCCTTAACCGTGCAAGTTCAACCTCTTTTCTCCTGTTATTCCTGTATGCCTTGGACCACTCTTCGATTGTATGTTTGACTCCATTTGTCTTGCCATCTCCTTTTGACTGAAAGTTTACTTAGAGAAAGTCACCCAAGTAGCACCTAAGGTACGCTTTTTGGTACCCCTAAGTTCTACCGCAGATTTGGCTCTTCGGTCTGCCCTTTCATTACCTTCTATGTTGCACTATCCGGTCACCCACACCGGACAAATGCTCTTGTCAGTTGAGTGTATTTTTTGATAATGTTGCTCTGTATTTCATTCATTTCTGTTTGGCCACTTTTAATTGCTTTAAGAGCTGACATGGAATCTGAGAATATAACAAATTTATCACAATCGGAGTTGTTTGCATGGTCATTGGCCTTGTCAATGAAGAACAACTCCACTGTAAACACTGTTGTGTAGTCTGGCACCGACACTAGCGTCATTCTTGGACCCGTCTGTAAATAGACAGGCGTGGTCCCGAAACACCAGGAGGCGTTCTATGAATTTAATGTGTATCTCCATCTGGGATATCTGCTTCTTCCTTGGGAGCCACTCAGTGGAGACAAATGGTCTCCTGACATCCCAAAGTGGAAGATTGTCTGGTATGAGTTTATCAATGTCAACTAGCGAGACCCCAGTTTGCCTTGTTAAGTGGTAGAGAAGGGCAGCAAAGGAATTCATCCCCTCAAGAAATTCATAGCCACCGTGCAGGGCCATTGCATTCCATGCGGGGTGTGAGGTCTCACGCTTGCTTGCCACCTTGTACCCATAGGATAAAGTTAGGTACTCCCTCTGCTGATACGTAGGCATTTGTTCCGAATGACTGTCAGTTTGGGGAGTAAAGTATTTTTGCAAATGCATACAATTGTGCTCCATAATCCATTTTAGATTCCAACTCTATTCCTCCTACCCCTGCTCCTTCTATACACTTAAAAAAATCATCACTATATATAACAACATCCACCATCACTACATATAACATCATCATCCATCATCACTACATATAACACCATCCATCATCACTCCATATAACACCATCCATCATCACTCCATATAACACCATCCATCATCACTACTGATTGGTAAAGTAGTTTCCGAAATTCTCGTGCGGACACACACACACACAAACAGACAGACTTCTTTGTTTTATATAGATAGATTGTCTAATCATCACTACATATAACACCACCCATCATCACTACATATAACACCATCCATCATCACTACATATAACATCATCCATCATCACTACATCTAACATCATCCATCATCATTACATATAACACCATCCATCATCACTACATATAACATCATCCATCATCACTACATATAACAACATCCATCATCGCTACATATAACATCATCCATCATCACTACATCTAACATCATCCATCATCATTACATATAACACCATCCATCATCACTACATATAACATCATCCATCATCACTACATATAACACCATCCATCATCATTACATACAACACCACCCATCATCTCTACATATAACAACATCCATCATCACTACATATAACAACATCCATCATCACTACATATAACAACATCCATCATCACTACATAATACCACCCATTATCACTACATATAACAACATCCATCATCATTACATATAACACCATCCATCATCACTACATATAACATCATCCATCACTACATATAACACCATCCATCATCACTACATATAACACCACTCATCATCACTACATATAACAACATCCATCATCACTACATATAACATCATCCATCAACACTACATATAACACCATCCATCATCATTACATATAACACCATCCTTCATCACTACATATAACACCATCCATCATCACTACATATAACATCATCCATCATCACTACATATAACATCATCCATCATCATTACATATAACACCATCCATCATCACTACATATAACATCATCCATCATCACTGCATATAACATCATCCATCATCACTACATATAACACCATCCATCATCACTGCATATAACATCATCCATCATCACTACATATAACACCATCCATCATCACTACATATAACATCATCCATCATCACTACATATAACACCATCCATCTTCACTACATATAACACCACCCATCATCACTACATATAACAACATCCATCATCACTACATATAACAACATCCATCATCACTACATATAACAACATCCATCATCACTACATATAACACCACCCATTATCACTACATATAACAACATCCATCATCATTACATATAACACCATCCATCATCACTACATATAACATCATCCATCATCACTACATATAACACCATCCATCATCACTACATATAACACCACCCATCATCACTACATATAACATCCATCATCACTACATATAACACCATCCATCATCACTACATATAACACCATCCATCATCATTACATATAACACCACCCATCATCACTACATATAACACCATCCATCATCACTGCATATAACATCATCCATCATCATTACATATAACACCATCCATCATCACTACATATAACACCATCCATCATCACTACATATAACATCATCCATCACTACATATAACACCATCCATCATCACCATATAACATCATCCATCATCACTACATATAACATCATCCATCATCATTACATATAACACCATCCATCATCACTACATATAACACCATCCATCATCACTGCATATAACATCATCCATCATCACTGCCATATAACACCATCCATCATCACTGCATATAACATCATCCATCATCACTACATATAACACCATCCATCATCACTACATATAACATCATCCATCATCACTACATATAACACCATCCATCATCACTACATATAACACCACCCATCATCACTACATATAACAACATCCATCATCACTACATATAACACATCCATCATCACCACATATAACAACATCCATCATCACTACATATAACACCACCCATTATCACTACATATAACAACATCATCATCATTACATATAACACCATCCATCATCACTACATATAACATCATCCATCATCACTACATATAACACCATCCATCATCACTACATATAACACCACCATCATCACTACATATAACAACATCCATCATCACTACATATAACACCATCCATCATCACTACATATAACACCATCCATCATCATTACATATAACACCACCCATCATCACTACATATAACACCATCCATCATCACTGCATATAACATCATCCATCATCATTACATATAACACCATCCATCATCACTACATATAACACCATCCATCATCACTACATATAACACCATCCATCATCACTACATATAACACCATCCATCATCAATACACTACCATCATCACTACATATAACACCATCCATCATCACTGCATATAACATCATCCATCATCATTACATATAACACCATCCATCATCACTACATATAACACCATCCATCATCACTACATATAACATCATCCATCATCACTACATATAACACCATCCATCATCACTACATATAACACCATCCATCATCACTACATATAACATCATCCATCATCACTACATATAACACCATCCATCATCACTGCATATAACATCATCCATCATTACATATAACACCATCCATCATCACTACATATAACACCATCCATCACTACATATAACATCATCCATCATCACTACATATAACACCATCCATCATCACTGCATATAACATCATCCATCATCATTACATATAACACTACTAATCTTTAAATAGCACACAACGGTTGGTGGTCAGGTCAGATGGTCAAGTGACCCGGCCTTCTCACCTGATCACAAATCTTCTTAATTACAAAATTGTCCAGCTTGTACATGCTGTTACTCAAATTCATGTTGAATGCTTCGGTATGTTTAATAAGACTAGATTCTATGATGTTCCTACTATCAATTGAATTACATGGTAATATTGAGGAGGCATTATCCCAGTCAATGCAATGCTTGTTATCCTCAAATGAACAAACAGAGCATTGATTCTGGCCTGTCCTAACACTGTATTTGTGTTGTTTAATTCTAGTTGCAAGATTTACCTGTCTGGCTTCAGTAAAACATATTACATTCCTTGCAAGGAACTTTATAAATGCAACCAATTGTGTTGTTGGGGAGTTCTTGATTAACATTTGTTTAACAGTGCATGAGTTTTAAATGCCACATTGACGTCAGTTTTTTAGCTGTGCAGGAATGTGTGAGAAATTTTGTGAAATGGTAATATTAAGATATTTCTATGGTCATGGGTGGGCTTGGGATCAGTTTCTATAAAAAGTTTTCTTAGTAATGTTTAAGATTTGTCATGAAAGATCTAGGTATTTGGGTTTGAGCCAATATTATATATATATTTGTATTCTCATCGATGAATTCCGGATGCAAATTCTCAAGGCACGTAAAAACACAAATACAGTGTTAGGACAGGCCAGAATCCAATGCTCTGTTTGTTCATTTGAGGGATAACAAGCATTGCATTGACTGGGATAATGCCTCCCAATATTACCATTGTAATTCAATTGATAGTAGGAACATCATAGAATCTAGTCTTATTAAACATACCGAAGCATTCAACATGAATTTGAGTAACGGCATGTACAAGCTGGACAATTTTGTAATTAAGAAGATTTGTGATCAGGTGAGAAGGTCACTTGACCATCTGACCTGACCACCAACCGTTGTGTGCTATTTAAAGATTAGGGTCATTACCTAATACCTGACCATTGTGGACCTGGTCTCACCCTCCTGTATATATACACCTTGATTTGTATTATCTTCTTAGTCTGTACTCACCCCTGAAGATGTGAATTACACGAAAGCGCTTGGGAACTTTGTGTTTTCTTCTTTCCTTGTGGTTATCAGCATATACCTACGCGCACCTACAGTGTGTGATTTATATATATATATATATATATATATATATATATATATATATATATATATATATATATATATATACATACTACACTACACCACACTACACCACACCACACACTGCACAACACTACCACACCACACTCACACTAATATATATACACTACACTACACTGCACTACACCCACCACACTACACCACACTCACACTAATATATATACACTACACTACACAACACCACACTACACACACTACACTACACCACACTAATATATACACTACACCACACTCACATCACACCACCACACTACACCACACCACACTTGTTATATATACACTACACTACACTACACAACACTACACTACACTACACTCACACTAATATATATACACTACACCACACCACACTCACACATATACCACTACACTACACCACACTCATATATATACACTACACTACACTACACTCACACTAATATATATACACTACACTACACTCACACTAATATATATACACTACACTACACTACTCCACACTACACCACACTACACTCACACCTAATATATATACACTACACCACACCCACACTAATATATATACACTACACTACACTCACACTAATGTATATACACCACACTACACTACACACACTACACTCACACTAATATATATACACTACACTACACTACAATACACTACACCACACTACACTACCTACACTCACACTAATATATATACACTACACTACACTGCACCACACTACCAACTCACACTAATATATATCACACCTGCACTACACTACCCCGTTCCGTTTCCCAGGTGCCGTGTGATCCGTGTAATGCCAGATGCTCTGTTAGTTTGTCTTCCTCGACCGGGCGTTATCTCAGACACTTTTTGAACTAGAGAAGCAAACTTTACACAACAGTAGCCAAGTGCCATGAGAGAGGGTTTCATCATCATCATCATCATCATCATCATCATCATCATCATTATTTATTATAATTATTATTATTATGTTACCCATTTTGTATTTATTTTATGTTTGTTGCTAAAATTAATTCGACAGGGAGGTAGGGGGGAAGGAAGGAGGGAGGAGGGAGTAGGGTGTAGATGAAACTTGGCACCGTAGCAATAGGAGGTGTGATTAACAGTTTGTAATTCCTTTCCATACTGTGATTTTTTTTAGTTTAATTATGAGGCATTTGCTCTCTCTCTTCTCTCTCTCTAATTATTTATTACCACAATTGTACACATTTTCTTGATGGTAAGATACGAAGGGCGGGCGGGTCGTAAACACTGAACTTATCACTAAGGTGTGTGTGCTCCACTACACCGCCACAATATCACCCTAATGGTACGTCTTTATTACATTTTAGATATTAATTGACGATAACAACTCTTTATTACCTATAAATTGTGTTATTGCATTCACCCGTCGTTACGTCCTGCTAGATAATAAACGTCTGATTGTTGTAGTATTGTTGACTTGTTACCATGACAACCACAGCTAATCACGTCCCTTGCCTCGATATACAGGGTGTCCCAAAGAATGTATACCAAAAGGTACATATTTATCTTATTTAATCAAAGTTCAAACTGTATGACATGAACTTACCTTCAGTTGTAAATTATTACAGGTGTAACACTTCTCAATCTATCTCAGTTTTTCTTCGTTGAATTTAGTGCATCTTCGTCTCCTCGATATAGGTGTATGAACTTTGAGACACTCTGTATGTTCTGTTTTGTTTTTGACAGTCTACCCAAGAAGATTAATAATTAAGTCATAAGTAGTTTGAGCTGCCCCTCTCCACCCCTCTTAACCCCTGCCTCTCCCTCCAAGCCCTGCTCTACCCCCTCCTAGCCCTGCCCCTACGTCCCCCTAGCCCTCTACCCCCTCCTGGCCCTGCCCTACGCCCCCTAGCCCTGCCCTACCCCTCTAGCCCTCTTCGTCCCCCTTAGCCCTGCTCTACCCCCTCTAGCCCTGCCTCTACCCCCCTCTAGCCCCTCCCCCTACCCCCCTCCTAGCCCTGCCCCTACCCCCTCCTAGCCCTGCCAACGACCCCCTTAGCCCCTACTCTGTTCCTCTCCTCGCCCTGCCCCTACCCCCTCCTTGTCCTGCCCCTACCCTCCTCTTAGCCTGTCTTAGCTCTGGCCTTAGCCCCCTCCTAGTCCTGCCCACCTTCCTATCCCTGCCCTTACCTCCTCCCTAACCTTCTCCTAGCCTGATCCTAACCCCTCCCTAACCCTGCCCTTACCTCCTTCCTAAACCTTCTCTAGCCCTGCCCCTACCTCCTCCTAACCCTTCTCCATGCCCTGTCCCGAACCCCCTCCCTAGCCCTGCCTCTACCCCTTCTAGCCCTGCCCCTACCCCCTTCTAGCCTGCCCCTACCCCTTCCCTAGCCCTGCCCCTACCCCCCTCCTAGCCCTGGCCCTACGCCCTCCTAGCCCTACCCCTCCCTAGCCCTGCCCCTACCCTGTCCTGCCCTATCTCTCCCCTACCTATCCCTACCATCACCTTATCCCACCTCCCCCTAACCCTACCCCACCCCTACCCTGTCCCAACCTTACCCTACCCCTGCCTGTGTTCCTCTCCCTCTATCCTCACCTAGCCCTGCTCCTCTTGTATGGTATGTATGTATGTATGTATGTATGTATGCATTATGTGTATGTATGTAATATGTATATATGTATGTATGTATGTATGTATGTATGTATGCATGCATTATGTATGTATGTATGTATGTATGCATGCATTATGTATGTATGTATGTATGTATGAATAAATTTTCTCCCCATCGCTGGTGAACCTTACATTACTCACCATCATCTGCCAGCACTACAAGGTCACAACCGACACACAACATTACCTTGTGTCTGATGCCAACAATAAACTCACTTTTTATTTGATATAACTCCCCAACTTCCCGCCACCCCAGAGCCTGACTGAGGCTTTACATTCGCCTTAAGACCCACTAGTTCCTGGCTACGTGGGTGTTTTCTGAGCGTTATTCTCGAGTTTTAGCTGCGCCACCGACGTTTATAGCCAGCTAACATCTCTCAATCGCCGGTGTGTTTACTGCTCCCTGGCTAGATCCTGTTAAATCTGGCTAGATCCTGTAAAAACGGCTAATTTTATCATCAAGTCTCTTTAGACTCTCGTTAACGCAAGAGTAACCAGGAGGTGCTGTGTTACTGAGGGCTGTGGTGCTGGTGAGGGTGCAGTGAGAACGCGAAGTGGATTGTATTTTCGGGTTATGGTTATGCCGATTGACGTCTATCCGGTCTTTCAGAGGTAATTCCTTAACACTGGGTTTATACCTCATTGATGCGGGTTGTGTTGTTGACAGCCTCTTCACGTTTAATAAATTCACCGAAGTTGTCATAGGAAGTGTCAGCCCCTGAACTGTACGAGACGCTGCTGGTGTGTGTTGATGGCGGCTGTGTGTGTGTGTCCACAACACCACCACCACCACCACCACTACTACTACTACTACCCACTACTACTTTTTTTTTTTTATACGTGGCCTCCAGCCTCCCCAATAGCCACACCTTCGCCACCATTTAATTACCTTAATATTAAATATACTAATACATAAGTAGCTATCCTATCTGTGTGTTAAATTAGTTGAGCTGCAGGTCTATGCGGCATTCAGTGACAGTAGCCTCATAGTCATTATCTGCAGCAGTTGTCGGGTTGGGTGCGGCTCTCGTTCTCCTGAGGCAGAGCAAAGCCGACCGAAGGAGAGAAGACAGTCGACATCTCATCCAGGCAACATAACTTCTAGGCTGCTGCTTCTGTCGGAGATCACTCCGCGAGTCTGGCGTAGAAACATCTTGGCGCTTGGTCCCATCCACCAGAGGTTGTGAACACTAGAGGTGAAGCTGCCTGATCAACGTTTTGAATTCTCTCCCCATATGCCCTTCTCTTGTCGTTCTCGTTCCTCCTATGTGCAGTATCGAGAGCTGTTACGGTGACATGCGGCCATGGGATCAAAATCCTGATGTCGAAGAAAGCTCGCTGTCCCCGGTCCAGAATCCTCGAGCACTGACGTCAACACAGGCTTCGTTAGATGTGTTTGAAGTCCTATGTTGGAAGATCTCACCATCCAATGGAAGGAAGGTTGGTTCTACCATGACATCGGCAGATTTCTCTTCAACATATTTGCTGTAGGTCCTGTACTTCGTCATGCCTCATGCATATGAAGCCCCTTTCTTGCACACCATGGCGTGATCGCCGTCATAGGAAGACCACACACGCATTGGGAGGGCAAACCTTCTACTGGCCAACCGTACCTAGAGCAATAGCATCTGTAAATTCTTGTTTGTTAAGACTGAAACTATTTGCCCTTATCGGTAACGTAGTTAACCAGTTCGAGGCGCCCACCTCCTGCGCTATAGCTACTTTTTTTTTTCAAATTTTCTGGAACCTGCAGCAACAGTTGTTGCAACTTATCATTTTGCAGTGCTGTCGATCTGTCGTAATGGACCTACGAATCTGTTTACTTCACTGGTCACGACCTCCCTGTTGCGTTCTGGGCTGTTATGTGGTCCGTGAGGGCTGCCGTGAGCTTAAGAGAATTTTGATGTTCGGTGGCTGCAATCTCCTCTGGATTGGTTAGTCCCATCCTCCCAGTCTTGGTGGAAGTGCAAGAAGTGCTCTTTCTGCTGGGGTTAAGTTAGTGTGTTTCAATAATTTGGGGAATGAACTTGACACTGATAGCTTCCAGAGGGTGGAGGAGGGTCGATACCAGGGATAGTATGCATCAGGTAGTTCCAACGATGCTTGACTCCATGGGTGAATGCAGCAAAGCTGCATGTGGCTCTGTGTTAGCAATCTCAGACAGAGCTTGGATTTCACTAACCCACTCATTCACTTCCCGCTACGTACTCAGTCTTGAAGTCCGTAGTGCCAATTACTGCGCCTAGATGCCTTTGGCCGTCCTTAGTTATTTTGACCTCACTTCCCTACTACTACTACTACTACTACTAATGCCACCACTCTACATACGTGGCCTCAGCCTCCCCCAATAGCCATACCTTGACCGCCATTTTATTACCTTAAAATTAAATATCCTAATACATAAGTAGCTATCCTAGATGTGTTGAGTTAGTTGAGCCGCAGATCTATGCGCATTCAGTGACTGTTGCCTCATAGTCAATATCTGCAATTGTTGTCGGCTTTGGGGCCGATGCTCTCGTTCCCCTGAGGCAAAGCAAAGCAGACCTAAGGAGAGAAGGACAGTCTGACATCTCATCAGGCTGTAACATAACTTCTGGTCTGTTGCTTCTGTTCGGATAGAACCTCCTGAGGTCGTAAGCATCTTGCACTTGGTCCCATCCACCACAGGTTTGTGAACACCAGAAGAGTAGCTGCCTTGATCAACGTTTCTCAAATTCTCTCCCCTATGCCCTTATCTTGTCGTTCTCGTTCCTCTGTGTGCATCGAGAGCTGGTTGTTACGGTGACATGCGGCCATGGCATCAAAAATCCTGATGTCGAAGAAGGCTCGCTGTCCCGCGTCCAGAATCCTCGAGCCCTGACGTCAACACGGGCTTCGTTGGATGCGAAATCCTATGTTGGAAGATCTCACCATCCAATGGAAGGAAGGTTGGTTGGTTCTACCCTGACATTACGACAGATTTCCTTCAACATATTTGCTGTGAGATCCTTACTTCGTCATGCCTCATGCATATGAAGCCTTTCTTACACTATGGCATGGCGTCGACGACGTCATAAGAAGAGCCACACACTGAGGGCAAACCTTCCTGCACAACCGTACCATTGCAGCAATGGAATCTGTAAATTCTTGTTTACTGAGACTGAAACCATTTGACCTTATGCTACTACTACTACCACCACTCTACTACTACTACCCTCTACTACTACCACCGCCACTCTACTACTACCACAGCCACTCCTACTACTACCACTGTCTACTACTACTATCACCACCAATACCACCCCGGCCACTGCCAACACCACCACCTTTCTACTGCTTTGCTGTCAATCAGTATGGTAGTGATCACCGGCTATGATACAATGATACGAGTTGTTGGGGATGTCAACTAGGTTGGTGAGTTTTGAGGTGGCTAAAAGACCGATACGGGACCCGGGCCTACATTTTGCATCATGTGGAGGGCAGCGTCTTTCCGTTGGCGCTTGTCTTGCCTCGGTTTGCAGTTGGGCTTAACTCGATTGTTGGCACCTTCTCCTGTGTGCTCTCCATCGTGTGAAGTAATCGACTCCCCAGGTCAGGGGTCGATTTGGCACTTTCAGGTTTGTCTTAAGACTATCCTTATGCCATTTCAGTTGCTCTCGCCTTACGTTTACTATTCGTTAGGTGACTGTAGTGGTTGCTTTGGCAAGTCTCTACTGTGTCCATGAGGTAACATGGCCAGTCCATCATAGTTGTTCATGGACAATGGTAGCATCGATACTTACAGTTGGTGTCAGCAAGAATAATGGCATTTGTTTTCTTGTCTTCCCAGCGAACTCTGTTATGGAACGTAGACTACGTTGGTGAAAGTTTTCAAGTGCCTTGAGGTGCCTCCTGTGTATGACCCATGTCTCACTGCCATATCGGAGGTGGGGAGGACCACTGCTCGATATACGTGCAGTTTTTTAGATAATTTCAGCTCTCTAAGCTGAAGACGGCAGGTCGAGTCTGCCAAAGGCTTGAGATGCACATCTGATCCGATGCTGAATCTCTTTATTCATGATGTCTGCGTGGTGGTGGAGGGTGGGACCGAGAATACCGAAAGTGGATAACATTAGAGGGTAGTTTTAAGCTCTGGATGGATGATGGTGTGTCTGACTCAGGGTCAGTTTGAGAAAGAGAATCTGAGTCTTAGCACATTCTCAAGGCCGAAGTGTGCATACGCACCTGTCTAAGTGTTCAGGATCTCCTGTAGGTCGTGCTCAGTGTGAGCAACAAGGGTGAAGTCGTCTGCACACTGAGTTCAGTAATGGAAGCTGCGACACCTTTGTTCTTGCCTCAGAGTCGTCTTATGTTGGAACCCCTTCACCCGGTACTCGATGTCCACCGTCGGCTAAATTGGTACTGCTTGCAAGTGAGGAGCAGCCAAGAAAATTGAAAAGAGAGTTGGTGCCTGTACACCCTTTGTTTAACCCCTGTTGGTTGGTGTCTTCAGACTGGGTGCCATTGTACAGGACACTTCCGTTCATGCTCATTGGATTTGTCTACAAAGGCGATGAATTTTGGTGGGCAGCCATCGGTGAGGTCCTGAGTCTCCTGTTGACCGATTCTGAAGGCCTTGGTTGGGTCGGTGAAGCTCATGTAAGGGCCCTGGCGAATCAGCAAATCATGGCAGTGGTGCCGTAATGGTCTAAAGCCACATTGAGATTCTCGGGAGGTTTTCTCCTTCGGGAAAATCTGTTTAAGAGGACTCGGGCGATAATCTTGCCAGTTACGGGAGAACAGTGAGATCGTGCGGTAGTTGCCACAGTCTGATCAGTCTCCTTGTTCTTAATGTATTGACAATAAGGAACAATAAGGCTCTTTGACCGGAGTTTCTGCTCCCTTTCATATATTCTCCAGGAGAGGTGGAGATGGCTGGTGGCAGGGGGTCCTCCTGCTTTATACACCTTGGCTGGGATTCCATCAGGCCCTGAGGCTTGATTTTTCATCTGTTTGATGTAGCTCCCTCATCCAGGGATGGAGGATAGCTGAGATGTGTCAGCTCTGGATGCTGAGGGACATCATCGGTTTTCAGTTGAGCAGTGAATGGTAGTGCTCTTTCCAGCGCTGAAGTAGGCATAATCGTCTTTAATTATCGAGTTACCGTCGGATGAGCGGAGGGGCTGCACCACGAGTGATTGGCCCATAAAATATTTTAATGGAATTGAAAAATTCGTGCATCTTGTGGTGATCTGCGCTTTTGTGTTTGATATGCTATGTTTTTAAGCCAATCGTTCTTTAGGTGCAGAAGTTTCCCGCTGGGCCAGGTTTTCTTGCGGAAGATATCAGCTTTGGTCCGAGTGAGGTTGTTCATCAACCAGTCCTGGTGTATTCTTTTGACTGGCTGAGGGTCTCTCTGCGGGTTTTGTCATGACGGTGTTGAGAATATCACATTCGGCTCTCGGATTTACGTTGTTTGCTGTTGGGATGTATATCAGCCCATGTTCAACTGCTCTCTAAAAGAATGTGCTACCGCTGGATCCTCGAACGCTGGTGTTAAAACCTCTCTTCTGAGCTCGCCGCCGTTTTGGAGCGACGTGAAGTGAGAGCTTGGCGCTGACAAGCCGATGAGTCGATCTCACAGTAGTCTGAGCGCGCTGGCACGGGTGATGAGGATATCTCGGCGATCTCTGTCTCTGCATTGGTAGTCGTGAGATGCCAGTGTTTGGTTCGAGGTGTTTGCCACGAACCCTTGAACTTGTCGGCCTGTCTAAACAAGTGTTGGTAATGATTGGGGTTGTTTTACAGCACACTTCCTGAGGAGGAGTAGTCCGTTGGCATTTTGCTTCCTAGTCATTTCTCCCTATGGTTCCCTGCAAGTGTTAGCATCTCTGCCAACTCTGGCATTGGAAGTCCTGGAGAACCTTGTCTTCTCTGGAGATGAAGTTAAGGTTCTGTCAAGGTCGGCGTAAAGGCCTCTTGATGTCATCCTCTGCGTAGTGTTGGGCGTATGCACTGGTGAAGAAGGCATGACGTGTGTGATTCAGTGGGACTCAAAGCGTCATAAGGCGCTCGTTGATCCCCAATAGGCATTCAGTTAACCTGTGTAGGATGCGTTGGCAGATGGCAAAGCCAACTTCATAAATCTTTCATTTCTCTCACCTTGAGCTTACTCTTACCAGAAGAGTATAGCCAGACCCCATTCTGTGAGTTGACCCTCATGTGTAGGAACCAGGACTCACTAATGGCTCCTTTATCGATGTTATCACTAGCCAGCTCTTTTTGCCTGAGGCAGTTCTTCTTTCAGGATGCTCATTTGTGCCAGTATCAGAAGGGTTCTGAAATTCCATGCGGCCATAAGAGGTTATATAGTTTATTTTTGTTTGGATCTGTAATTTTGATTGTTTTTCTCGACCGCATAAGGATGGCCTTACTGGGTGCGGTTGCCCAGTCAAGATTGGTTTTTAGGCAGGCTATGTTTAGGGCACCTTTTCTGGCCCCTCCCATGTAGAATTGAGCAGAGTGGCTCCTCCAGAAAGGGCTGCTCAGTCACACAGACAGGACCGGATTGCACTGCTGCCTAGATCCAGTGCATAAGCCCAGCTATCTTATCTGTGCCGCCCCATGTGCAGAGTTGTGACTAGGACTCGGCAATCATCTCTGTCTGTCTCTGTCGCCATTACCACCACCTCTCCACTACCAC
This sequence comes from Homarus americanus, assembly GCF_018991925.1. NCBI lineage: Eukaryota > Metazoa > Arthropoda > Malacostraca > Decapoda > Nephropidae > Homarus > Homarus americanus. The sequence continues at coordinate 698 of NW_024746358.1, read as the reverse complement.
CACCTCCCCTCCTACCACCACCCCCCCCTCCTACTACCACACCCCCCTCCACTACCCACCACCCCACCTCTACCACCACCCCCCCTCCTACTACCACCAACCCCTCCCACTACACCACCCCCCTCCCAATACCACCACCCCCATCCCTACCCACACCCCCTCCAATACCACCACCCCCATCCACTACCACCCACATCCCACTACCCACCACCCCCATCCCACTACCTACCCCCTCCCACTACCACCACCCCCCTCCCACTACCACCACCCCATCCCTACCACCCCTCCCAATACCACCACCCCCATCCCTACCCACCACCCCCCCCCTCCCAATACCCCCATCCCTACCACCACCCACATCCCTACCACCACCCCCCATCCCCTACCACCCCCCCTCCCACTACCACCACCCCCATCCCTACCACCCCTCCAATACCACCACCCCCCATCCCTACCACCCCCTCCCACCCCACCACCTTCACACTACCACTACCACCTCCACTACCTCCACCACCACTATACCTCTACCACCACCATGCCTCCTACCACCACCATACCTCTACCACCACCCTTCCATTACACCCACTATACCACCACTACCACTATACCACTACCCACCACCCCTCCTACTACACCACCACCCAGCCCCACTATCAACACCACCACCCACCCCTATCACCACAACCACCCCCACCTAG
>NW_024746357.1:0-16148 GCF_018991925.1 Homarus americanus | reverse complement strand
TGGAGGTCCTAAACTCTAGTGCCAGAGTGAAACACGGGAGATCCTGACCTATGGTGCCAGTGTGAAACACTGGAGGTCCTGACCTGTAGTGCCAGGGTGTAACACCGGAGGTCCTGTCCTATAGTGCCAGTGTGAAACACTGGAGGTCCTGACCTATAGTACCAGGGTGAAATACAGTAGGTCCTGACCTCTTGTACCAGGGTGAAACCATGGAGGTCCTGTCCTATAGTGCCAGAGTGAAACCCCGGAGGTCCTGACCTCTAGTACCAGGGTGAAACACTGGAGGTCCTGACCTTTAGTGCCAGGGTAAAACACGGGAGGTCGTGACCTATAGTGCCAGAGAGTAACACTGGACGTCGTGACCTATAATGCCAGGGTGAAACGCGAGAGGTCCTGATGTATAGTGCCAGGATGAAACACTGGAGTTCCTCACCTATTGTGCCAGAGTGAAACACTGGAGGTCCTGACCTATAGTGCCAGGATGAAACACTGGAGTTCCTCATCTATATTGCCAGGGTAAAACACGGGAGGTCCTCACCTATAGTCCCAGGGTGAAACAAAGGAGTTCGTGACCTATAGTGCCAGGGTGATACACTGTAGGTCCTGACCTATAGTGCCAGGGTGAAGCACTGTAGGTCCTGACCTATAGTTCCAGAGTGAAACATTGGGTCCCTGGCTGGAGTGCCAGGGTGAAACACTGGAGGTCATTCCTGGTGCCAGGGTGAAACATAGGAGGTGCAGCCTGTGCCCAGGGAGACACATGGGTCCTGACCCTACTAGTCCCAAGTTTGCTTCTGGGGTCTGGCCTTCTGGTAGGGTGGCTCTGCACTGAGGTTGTGACCCTATAGTGCCGAAATTGCATGGGAGGGTCTGCCTATAGTATAAGGGTGGCTGCACAGGAGGTGCGTGACCTATAGTGCCAGGGTGGCTGCACAGGTCTGACCTATAGTGCTTAGAGTGAAACACTGGAGCTCCTGACCTATAGTGCCTGGGTGAAGCACTACAGGTCCTGACCTATAGTGTCAGGGTGTAAAACTGCAGGTCCTGTCATTATAGTGCCAGAGTGAAACACTGAAGGTCTTGACCTATTGTGCCAGTGTGAAACACAGGAGGTCCTGACCTCTAGTACCAGGGTGAAACACTGGAGGTCCTGACCTATAGTGCCAGGATGAACCACTGGAGGTTCTGACCTATAGTGCACGGGGAAACATTGGAGGTCCTGACTTATAGTGCCAGGGTGAAACACTGGAGGTCGTTACCTCTAGTGCCAGAGTGAAACATTGGAGGTCTTGACCTATATTTCCAGAGTGATACACTGGAGGTCCTGTCCTATAGTGCCCGGGTGAAACACTGGAGGTCCTGACGTTTAGTGCTTGGGTGAAACACTGGAGGTCCTGACCTATAGTGCCAGGGTGAAACACTGGAGGTACTGACCTATAGGGCCAGGGTGAAACACTGGAGGTCCTGACTTATAGTACCAAGGTGAAACACTGGATTTCCTGACCTATAGTGCCAGTGTGAAACACTGGAGGTCCTGACCTACAGTGCCAGAGTGAAACATTGGAGGTCCTGACCTATTGTGCTAGGGTGAAACATTGGAGGTCCTGACCTATAATGCCAGGGTGAAACACTGGAGGTCCTGACCTATGGTGCCGGTTTGAAACATTGGAGGTACTGTCCTATAGTGCCAGGGTGAAACACTGGAGGTCCTGCTTATAGTTACAGAGTGAAGCATTGCAGGTCCTGACCTATAGTGCCAGGGTGAAACACTGGAGGTTCTCATCTATAGTGCCAATGTGAAACACTGGAGGTCCTGACCTCTAGTGCCAGGATCAAACACGGCAGGTCGTGACCTATAGTGCCAGGGTGAAACACTGGAAGTCCTGACCTATAATGCCAGGGTGAAACACGGGAATTCGTAACCTATAGTGCCAGGTAACACACTGTAGGTCCTGACCTATAGTGCAGGGGTGAAATACTGAAGGTTTTGACCTATAGTGCCAGGGTAAAACACGGGAGGTCCTGACCTATAGTCCCAGGGTGAAACAAGGGAGGTCCTGACCTATAGTGCCAGGGTGAAACACTGGAGGTCGTGACCTATAGTGCCAGGGTGAAACACTGGAGGTCCTGTCCTATAGTGCCAGGGTGAAACACTGGAGGTCGTGACCTATAGTGCCAGGGTGAAACACTGGAGGTCCCGACCTATAGTGCCAGAATGAAACACTGAAGGTCCTGACCTATAGTGCCAGGGTGTAAAACTGAAGGTCCTGACATTATTGTGCCAGAGTGAAACACTGAAGGTCCTGACCTATTGTGCCAGTGTGAAACACAGGAGGTCCTGATCTCTAGTACCAGCGTGAAACACTGGAGGTCCTGACCTATAGTGCCAGGCTGAACCACTGAAGGTCCTGACCTATAGTGCATGGGGAATCATTGGAGGTCCTGAACTATAGTGCCAGGGTGGAACACTGTAGGTCGTGACCTATAGTGCCAGGGTGAAACACTGGAGGTAAAGACCTATAGTGCCAGAGTGAAACACTGAAGGTCCTGACCTATAGTGCCAGGGTGAAAAACTGAGGTCCTGACCTATAGTGCCTGAGTGAAACACTGGAGGTCCTGACCTATAGTGCCAGGGTGAAACACGGGAGGTCCTGACCTATAGTGCCAGGGTGACACACTGTAGGTCCTGACCTATAGTGCCAGGGTTAAACACTGGAGGTCTTGACCTATAGTGCGGGGGTGAAATAATGGAGGTTGTGACCTATAGTGCCAGGGTAAAACACGGGAGGTCCTCACCTATAGTACCAGGGTGAAACACTGGAGGTCGTGAGCTTTAGTGCCAGGATGAAACACTGGAAGTCCTGTCCTAAAGTGCCAGAGTGAAACACTGGAGTTCCTGACCTATAGTGCCTGGGTGAAACACTACAGGTCCTGACCTATAGTGCCAGGGTGTAAAACTGCAGGTCCTGTCATTATAGTGCCAGAGTGAAACACTGAAGGTCCTGACCTATTGTGCCAGTGTGAAACACAGGAGGTCCTGACCTCTAGTACCAGGGTGAAACACTGGAGGTCCTGACCTATAGTGCCAGGGTGAACCACTGGAGGTCCTGACCTATAGTGCACGGGGAAACATTGGAGGTCCTGACTTATAGTGCCAGGGTGAAACACTGGAGGTCGTTACCTCTAGTGCCAGAGTGAAACATTGGAGGTGTTGACCTATATTTCCAGAATGATACACTGGAGGTCCTGTCCTATAGTGCCCGGGTGAAACACTGGAGGTCGTGACCTATAGTGCCAGGGTGAAACACTGGAGGTCCTGCCTATAGTTACAGAGTGAAGCATTGGAGGTCCTGACCTATGGTGCCAGGGTGAAACACTGGAGTTCCTAACCTATAGTGCCAGAGTGAAACACTGGTGGCCCTGACCTATAGTGCCAGGGTAAACACTGGAGGTCGTTACCTATAGTGTAAGGGTGAAGCACTAGAGGTCCTGTCCTATAGTGCCAGGGTGAAACACTGGAGGTCCTGACCTATAGTCTCAGAGTGAAACACGGGAGGTCCTGACCTCTAGTATCAGGGTGAAACACTGCAGGTCCTGACATAGAGTGCTAGGGAGAACGCGCTAGGTCATGACCTATAGTGCCAGGGTGAAACACTGGAGGTTCTCACCTATAGTTCCAGAGTGAAACATGGGAGGTCCTGACATATAGTGCCAGGCTGAAACACTGGAGGTCCTGACTTTTAGTGCCAGGGTGAAACACTGGACGTCCTGACCTATTGTGCCGGTGTGAAGCATTGGAGGTCCTGACCTATAGTACCAGGGCGAAACACTGGTGGTCGTGACCAATAGTGCCACGGTAAAACACGGGAGGTCCTGACCTATAGTGCCAGGGTGTAACACGGGAGGTCCTGACCTATAGTGACCTATAGTGCCAGGGTGAACCACTGGAGGTCGTGACCTACAGTGCCAGGGTGAAACACTGGTGGTCCTGCCTATAGTTACAGAGTCAAACTTTGGAGTTCCTGACCTATAGTGCCAGGGGGAAACACTGGAGGTCCTAACCTATAGTGCCAGTGTGAAACACTGGAGGTCCTGACCTGTAGTGCCAGGGTGAAACACCGGAGGTCCTGACCTATAGTGCCAGGGTTGAAACACTGGAGGTCCTGACTTCTAGTGCCAGAGTGAAACATGGGAGGTCCTGACCTCTAGTGTCAAGGTGAAACACTGGAGGTCCAGACCTCTAGTGCCAGGGTGAAACACTGGAGGTTGTCACCTATAGAGCCAGGGTGAAACACTGGAGGTCCTAAACTCTAGTGCCAGAGTGAAACATGGGAGGTCTTGACCTATGGTGCCAGTGTGAAACACTGGAGGTCCTGACCTGTAGTGCCAGGGTGAAACACCGGAGGTCCTGACCTATAGTGCCTGGATGAAACAGTGCAGGTCCTGACCTATAGTACCAGGGTGAAACACTGGAGGTCTTGACTTCTAGTGCCAGGGTGAAAAACTGAAGGTCCTGACCTATAATGCCAGAGTGAAACACTGGAGGTCCTGATCTATAGTGCCAGGGTGAAACACTGTTGGTCGTGACCTATAGTGCCAGGGTAAAACACAGGAGGTCGTGACCTATAGTGCCAGAGTGGAACACTGGACGTCATGACCTATAATGCCAGGGTGAAACGCGAGAGGTCCTGACCTATAGTGCCAGGATGAAACACTGGAGTTCCTCACCTATAGTGCCAGAGTGAAACACTGGAGGTCCTGACGTATAGTGCCAGGATGAAACACTGTAGTTCCTCACCTATATTGCCAGGGTAAAACATGGGAGGTCCTGACCTATAGTCCCAGGGTGAAACAAGGGAGGTCCTTTCCTATAGTGCCAGGGTGAAACACTGGAGGTCCTGACCTATAGTGCCAAGGTGAAACACTGGAGGTCCTGTCCTATAGTTCCAGAGTGAAACATTGGAGGTCCTGACCTATAGTGCCAGGGTGAAACACTGGAGGTCCTGACCTATAGTGCCAGGGTGAAACACTGGTGTTCCTGACCTATGGTGCCGGTGTGAAACATTGGAGGTCCTGATCTATAGTGCCAGGGTGAAACATTGGAGGTTGTGACCTATAGTGCCAGGGTGAAACACTGGAGGTCCTAAACTCTAGTGCCAGAGTGAAACACGGGAGGTCCTGACCTATGGTGCCAGTGTGAAACACTGGAGGTCCTGACCTGTAGTGCCAGGGTGAAACACCGGAGGTCCTGTCCTATAATGCCAGTGTGAAACACTGGAGGTCCTGACCTATAGTACCAGGGTGAAATACAGTAGGTCCTGACCTCTAGTACCAGGGTGAAACACTGGGTCACAACCTTTAGTGCCAGGGAGTAAGAAACACGGGAGGTCATGACCTATAGTGTGAAGAGTAACACTGGACGTCATGTGACCTATAATGCCAGGGTGAAACGCGAGAAGGTCCTGATGTATATGGTGTGCCAGGATGGAAACACTGGGTTCCTCACCCTATTGTGCCAGAGTGAAACACTGGAGGTCCTGACCTATAGTGCCAGGATGAAACACTGGGTTCTCACCTATATTGCCAGGAGTAAAACACAGGGAGGTCCTCACCTATAGTGCAGGGTGTGAAACAAGGGAGGTCGTGACCTATAGTGCCAGGATGAAACACTGGAGTTCCTGACCTATAGTGCCAGAGTAAAACACTGGTGGTCCTGACCTATAGTGCCAGGGTAAACACTGGAGGTCGTTATCTATAATGCCAGGGTGAAACACTGGAGGTCGTTACCTATAGTGCCAGAGTGGAACACTGGAGGTCGTGACCTATAATGCCAGGGTGAAACACGGGAGGTCCTGACTTATAGTGCCAGAGTGAAACACTGGAGGTCGTGACCTATAGTGCCAGGGTGAAACACTGGAGGTCCTGACCTATAGTGCAGGGGTGAAATACTGGAGGTTGTGACCTATAGTGCCAGGGTAAAACACGGGAGGTCCTCACCTATAGTCCCAGGATGAAACACTTGAGGTCCTGACCTCTGGTGCCAGGGTGAAACACTGGAGGTTCTGACCTATAGTGCCAGAGTGAAACACTGGAGGTCCTGACCTATAGTGCCTGGGTAAAACACTGAAGGTCCTGACCTATGGTGCAGGGTGTAAAACTGCAGGTCCTGTAATTTATAGTGCCAGAGTGAAACACTTGAAGAGTCTTGACCAATTGTGCCAGTGTATGAAACACAGGAGGTCCTGACCTCTAGTACCAGAGGTGAAACACTGGAGGTCCTGACCTATAGTGCCAGGATGAACCACTGGAGGTCTGACCTATAGTGCAGAAGCATTGGAGGTCTGACTTATAGTGCCAGGGTGAAACACTGAGTCTCGTTACCTCTAGTGCCAAGAGTGAAACATTGAGTCTTGACCTATATTTCCAGAGAAATGATACACTGGAGGTCTGTCTATAGTGCCCGGTGAAACACTGGAGGTCTGACGTTTAGTGCTTGCGTTGAAACACTGGAGGTCCTGACCTATAGTGTCAGGGTGGCTACTGGAGTACTGACCTATAGGGCCAGGGTGAAACACTGGAGTCCAGACTTATAGTACCAAGGTGAAAAACTGGATTTCTGACCTAGTGCCAGTGTGAAACACTGGAGGTCCTGACCTACAGTGCCAGAGTGAAACATTGGAGGTCCTGACCTATTGTGCTAGGGTGAAACATTGGAGGTCCTGACCTATAATGCCAGGGTGAAACACTGGAGGTCCTGACCTATGGTGCCGGGTTGAAACATTGGAGGTACTGTCCTATAGTGCCAGGGTGAAACACACAGAGTCCTGCTTATAGTTGCAAATTGAAGCATTGCAGGTCTGACCTATAGTGCCAGGTGGCTGCTGGAGGTCCCGACCTATAGTGCAGAGTGAAACACTGAAGGTCTGACTTATAGTGCCAGGGGTGTAAAACTGAAGGTCCTGACATTGTGTAGAGTGAAACACTAGAGGTCTGACCTATTGTGCCAGTGTGTGAAACACAGGGTCCCTGACCTCTAGTGCCAGGATCAAACACGGCAGGTCGTGACCTATAGTGCCAGGGTGAAACACTGGAAGTCCTGACCTATAGTGCCAGGGTGAAACACGGGAATTCGTAACCTATAGTGCCAGGGTAACACACTGTAGGTCCTGACCTATAGTGCAGGGGTGAAATACTGGAGGTTTTGACCTATAGTGCCAGGGTAAAACACGGGAGGTCCTCACCTATAGTCCCAGGGTGAAACAAGGGAGGTCCTGACCTATAGTGCCAGGGTGAAACACTGGAGGTCGTGACCTATAGTGCCAGGGTGAAACACTGGAGGTCCTGACCTATAGTGCCAGGGTGAAACACTGGAGGTCGTGACCTATAGTGCCAGGGTGAAACACTGGTGGTCCCGACCTATAGTGCCAGAGTGAAACACTGAAGGTCCTGACCTATAGTGCCAGGGTGTAAAACTGAAGGTCCTGACATTATTGTGCCAGAGTGAAACACTGAAGGTCTTGACCTATTGTGCCAGTGTGAAACACAGGAGGTCCTGACCTCTAGTACCAGCGCGAAACACTGGAGGTCCTGACCTATAGTGCCAGGGTGAACCACTGAAGGTCCTGACCTATAGTGCATGGGGAATCATTGGAGGTCCTGAACTATAGTGCCAGGGTGGAACACTGGAGGTCGTGACCTATAGTGCCAGGGTGAAACACTGGAGGTCCTGACCTATAGTGCCAGAGTGAAACACTGAAGGTCCTGACCTATAGTGCCAGGGTGAAAAACTGAGGTCCTGACCTATAGTGCCAGAGTGAAACACTGGAGGTCCTGACCTATAGTGCCAGGGTGAAACACGGGAGATCCTGACCTATAGTGCCAGGGTGCCACACTGTAGGTCCTGACCTATAGTGCCAGGGTTAAACACTGGAGGTCCTGACCTATAGTGCGGGGGTGAAATAATGGAGGTTGTGACTATAGTGCCAGGGTAAAACAGGAGGTCCTCACTATAATGCCAGGGTGAAACACTGGAGAATTACGTGACCTATAGTGCCAGGGTGAGAGAACACTGGAAGTCCTGTCCTATAGTGCCAGAGTGAAACACAGGCTCTGACCTATAGTGCCTGGGTGAAACACTACAGGTCCTGACCTATAGTGCCAGGGGTGTAAAACTGCAGGTCCTGTCATTATAGTGCCAGAGTGAAACACTGAAGGTCCTGACCTATTGTGCCAGTGTGAAACACAGGAGGTCCTGACCTCTAGTACCAAGGTGAAACACTGGAGGTCCTGACCTATAGTGCCAGGGTGAACCACTGGAGGTCCTGACCTATAGTGCACGGGGAAACATTGGAGGTCCTGACTTATAGTGCCAGGGTGAAACACTGGAGGTCGTTACCTCTAGTGCCAGAGTGAAACATTGGAGGTCTTGACCTATATTTCCAGAGTGATACACTGGAGGTCCTGTCCTATACTGCCCGGGTGAAACACTGGAGGTCCTGACGTTTAGTGCTTGGGTGAAACACTGGAGGTCCTGACCTATAGTGCCAGGGTGAAACACTGGAGGTACTGACCTATAGGGCCACGGTGAAACACTGGAGGTCCTGACCTATAGTACCAAGGTGAAACACTGGATTTCCTGACCTATAGTGCCAGTGTGAAACACTGGAGGTCCTGACCTACAGTGCCAGAGTGAAACATTGGAGGTCCTGACCTATTGTGCTAGGGTGAAACATTGGAGGTCCTGACCTATAATGCCAGGGTGAAACACTGGAAGTCCTGACCTATGGTGCCGGTTTGAAACATTGGAGGTACTGTCCAATAGTGCCAGGGTGAAACACTGGATGTTCTCATCTATAGTGCCAGGGTGAAACACTGGAGGTCCTGCCTATAGTTACAGAGTGAAGCATTGGAGGTCCTGACCTATGGTGCCAGGGTGAAACACTGGAGGTTCTGATCTCTAGTGCCAATGTGAAGCATTGGAGGTCCTGACCTATGGTGCCAGGGTGAAACACTGGAGTTCCTAACCTATAGTGCCAAAGTGAAACACTGGTGGCCCTGACCTATAGTGCCAGGGTAAACACTGGAGGTCGTTACCTATAGTGTAAGGGTGAAGCACTAGAGGTCCTGTCTTATAGTGCCAGGGTGAAACACTGGAGGTCCTGACCTATAGTGCCAGAGTGAAACACTGGAGGTCCTGACCTATAGTGTAAGGGTGAATCACTAGAGGTCCTGTCCTATAGTTCCAGTGTGAAACTCTGAAGGTCCTGACCTATAGTGCCAGGATGGAACACTGGAGGTCCTGACCTATACTGCCAGGATGAAACAAAGGAGGTCCTGATGTCTAGTGCCAGTGTGAAACATTTGAGGTGCTGACCAATAGGGCCAGGATGGAACACTGGAGGTGGTGACCTATAGTGCCAGGATGGAACACTCTAGGTTCTGATCTCTAGTGCCAGAGTGAAACACTGGAGGTCTTGACGTATTGTGCCAGGGTAAGCACTGGAGATCGTTACCTATAGTGCCAGAGTGGAACACTGGAGGTCGACTGAGAAAACAGGGGTGAACACTGTGGTTCCTGACCTATAGTGCCAGAGTGGAACACTGGAGGTCCTGACCTATAGTGCCAGGGTGAAACACTGGAGGTCCTGACCTATAGTGCCAGGGTGAAACACTGGAGGTCCTGACCTATGGTGCCGATGTGAAACACTGGAGGTCCAGACCTATAGTGCCAGGGTGAAACACTGGGGGTCCTGACATATAGTGCCAGGGTGAAACACTGGAGGTCCTGACCTATGGTGCCGGTGTGAAGCATTGTAAGTCCTGACCTATACGTGCCAGTGCGAAACACTGGTGGTCGTGACCTATAGTGCCAGGGTAAAACACGGGAGGTCCTGACCTATAGTGCCAGGGTGAGACATTATACGTCATCACCTATATTGCCAGAGTGAAACACTGTTGGTCGTGACCTATAGTGCCAGGGTGAAATACTGGAGGTTTTGAGACTGCTATAGTGCCAGGATGAATCACTGGAGTTCCTGACCTATAGTGCCAGGGTGAAACACTGAAGGTCCTGACCTATAGTGCCAGAATGAAATACTGGTTGTCCTGTCCAATATTGCCAGGGTGAAATACGGGAGGTCCTGACCTATAGTGCCCGGGTGAAACACTGGAGGCCCTGACCTATGATGCCGGTGGGAAACATTGGAGGTCCTGACTTATAGTGCCAGGGTGAAACACTGAAGGTCCTGACCTATAGTGTAAGGGTGAAGCACTAGAGGTCCTGTCCTAAAGTGCCAGTGTAAAACTCTGAAGGTCCTGACCTATAGTGCCAGGGTAAAACACTGGAGGTCCTGACCTATAGTGCCAGGATGGAACACTGGAGGTCCTCACCTATAGTGCCAGGGTGAAACACTGTAGGCCCTGACATATATTGTAAGGGTGAAGCACTAGAGGTCCTGTCCTATAGTGCCAGGGTGAAACACTGGAGGTCCTGACCTATATTGCCAGGGTGAAACACTGGAGGTCCTGACCTATAGTGTAAGGGTGAAGCACTAGAGGTCCTGTCCTATAGTGCCAGGGTGAAACACTGAAGGTCCTAACCTATAGTGCCAGGGTGAAACACTGGAGGTCGTGACCTATAGTGCCAGGGTAAAACAAGGGAGATCCTGACCTATAGTGCCAGGGTGAAACACGGGAGGTCGTGACCTATAGTGCCAGAGTGAAACACTGGAGGTCCTGACCTATAGTGCCTGGGTGAAACACTGAAGGTCCTGACCTATTGTGCCAGGGTGAAAACACTGGGAAGGTCCTGGACCTATAGTGCCACAGAGTGAAACACTAGACAACCATTCCAATGACAAGTGGTGAAACACGGAGGTCTCTGGACCATAGTGCCAGGGCAGTGAAACACTGGAGACAGGGACCTATAGTGCCAGGGCAAAACTCGGGCGGTCCTCACCTATAGACCCAGGGTAAAACAAGGGAGATCCTGACCTATAGTGCCAGGGCAAAACACGGCGGTTCTCACCTATAGACCCAGGGTAAAACAAGGGAGATCCTGACCTATAGTGCCAGGGTAAACACGGGCGTGTTCTCACCTATAGACCTAGGGTAAAACAAGGAGACCTGACCTATAGCACAGGGGTAAAACACTGGAGGTCTTGACCTATAGTGCCAGAGCGGTACACTGGAGGTCTTGACCTATAGTGCCCGGGTGAAACGCTGGAGGTCCTGACCTATAGTGCCAGGGTGAAACACTGGAGGTCCTGACCTATAGTGCCAGTGTGAAACACTGGAGGTCCTGACCTATGGGGCCAGAGTGAAACACTGGAGGTCCTGACCTATAGTACCAGAGTGAAACACTGGATTTCCTGACCTATAGTGCCCGGGTGAAACACTGGACGCCCTGACCTATAGTGCCGGTGGGAAACATTGGAGGTCCTGACCTATAGTGCCAGGGTGAAACACTGGAGGTCCTGACCTATTGTGTAAGGGTGAAGCACTTGAGGTCCTGTCCTATAGTGCCAGTGTAAAACTCTGAAGGTCCTGACCTATAGTGCCAGGGTGAAACACTGGAGGTCATGACCTATAGTGCCAGGATGGAACACTGGAGGTCCTCACCTATAGTGCCATGGTGAAACACTGTAGGCCCTGACCTATAGTGTAAGGGTGAAGCACTAGAGGTCCTGTCCTATAGTGCCAGGGTGAAACACTGGAGGTCCTGACCTATATTGCCAGGGTGAAACACTGGAGGTCCTGACCTATAGTGTAAGGGTGAAGCACTAGAGGTCCTGTCCTATCGTGCCAGGGTGAAACACTGAAGGTCCTGACCTATAGTACCAGGGTGAAACACTGGAGGCCCTGACCTGTGATGCCGGTGGGAAACATTGGAGGTCCTGACCTATAGTGCCAGGGTGAAACACTGGAGGTCGTGACCTATAGTGCCAGGGTAAAACACCGGACGTCCAGACCTATAGTGCCAGGGTGAAACACTGGAGGTCGTGACCTATAGTGCCAGGATGAATCACTGGAGGTCCCAAAATATAGTGTGCGGGTGAAGCACCAGAGTGTCCTGGTCCTATAAAGTGCCAGGGTGAAACACGGAGGTCGTGACCCATAGTGCCAGGATGAATTCACTGAGGTCCTGGACCTATAGTGCCTGGGTGAAACACCGAAGGTCCTGACCTATAGCACAGAGTGAAACACCAGATGTCCATTCTAATATTGCCAGGGTGAACACGAGGTCCTGACCTATAGTGCCAGGGGTGAAACACTGGAGGTTGTGACCCCAGAAAATGGGGAAACATTGGAGGTCCTGACCTATAGTGCCAGGGTGAACTACTGGAGGTCATGACCTATAATGCCAGGGTGAAACACTGGAGGTCCTGAAATATAGTGTAAGGTGAAGTACTAGAGGTCTCTGTCCTATAAAAAGCACAGGGGTGAAACACCGGAGGTCCTGCCCTATAGTGCCAGGGTGAAACACTGGAGGTCCTGACCTATAGGGACAGGGTGAAACACTGGAGGTCCTGACCTATAATGCCAGAGTGAAACATTGGAGGTCTTGACCTATAGTGCCAGGGTGAAACACTGGATGTCCTGACGTATAGTGCCAGGGTGAAACACTGGATTTCCTAACCTATAGTGCCAGTGTGAGAGACTGGAGGTCCTGACCAATACTGCCAGAGTGAAACATTGGAGGTCGTGACCTATAGTGCCAGGGTGAAACACTGGAGGTCCTGACCTATAATGCCAGGGTGAAACACTGGAGGTCCAGACCTATGGTGCCGGTGTGAAACATTGGAGGTCCTGTCCTATAGTGCCAGGGTGAAACACTGGAGGTCGTGACCTATAGTGCCAGGGTAAAACACGGGAGGTCCTGACCTATAGTGGCAGGGTGAAATACGGGAGGTCCTGACCTATAATGCCAGGGTGAAACACTGGAGGTCGTGACCTACAGTTCCAGGGTGAATCACTGGAGGTCCTGCCTATAGTTACAGAGTGAAATATTGGAATTCCTGACCTATAGTGCCATGGTGAAACACTGGATGTTCTGATCTCCAGTGCCAATGTGAAACACTGGAGGTCCTGACCTCTAGTGCCAGGGTCAAACACGGGAGTTCGTGACCTATAGTGCCAGGATGAAACACTGGAGTTCCTGACCTATAGTGCCAGAGTGAAACACTGGTGGTCCTCACCTATAGTGCCAGGGAAAACACTGGAGGTCGTTACCTATAATGCCAGGGTGAAACACGGGAGGTCCTGACTTATAGTGCCAGAGTGAAACACTGGAGGTCCTTACCTATAGTGCCAGAGTGGAACACTGGAGGTCGTGACCTAAAATGCCAGGGTGAAACACGGGAGGTCCTGACTTATAGTGCCAGAGTGAAACACTGGAGGTCGTGACCTATTGTGCCAGGGTGAAACACTGGAGGTCCTGACCTATAGTGCAGGGGTGAAATACTGGAGGTTTTGACCTATAGTGTCAGGGTGAAACACGGGAGGTCCTTACCTATAGTGCCAGGGTGACACACTGTAGGTCCTGACCTATAGTGCCAGGGTGAAACACTGGAGGTCCTGACCTATAGTGCAGGGGTGAAATACTGGAGGTTGTGACCTTTTGTGTCAGGGAAAAACACGGGAGGTCCTCACCTATAGTCCCAGGGTGATACAAGGGATGTCCTCACCTATAGTGCCAGGGTGAAACACTGGAGGTCGTGACCTACAGTGCCAAGGTGAAACACTGGAGGTCCTGACCTATAGTGCCAGGGTGAAACACTGGAGGTCCGGACCTATAGTTCCAGAGTGAAACACTGAAGGTCCTGACCTCTAGTGCCTGGGTAAAACACTGAAGGTCCTGACCTATAGTGCCAGGGTGAACCACTGGAGGTCCTGACCTATAGTGCACGGGGAAACATTGGAGGTAATGACCTATAGTGCCAGGGTGGAACACTGGAGGTCGTGACCTATTGTGTTAGGGTGAAATCACGGGTGGTCCTGTGTTATAGTGCCAGAGTGAAAGACTGGAGGTCCTGACCTATAGTGTAAGGCTGAAGCACTAGAGGTCCTGTCCTATAGTGCCAGGGTGAAACACTGGAGGTCGTTACCTATAGTGCCAGAGTGAAACATTGGAGGTCTTGACCTATAGTTCCAGAGTGATACACTGGAGGTCCTGACCTATAGTGCCCGGGTGAAACACTGGATGTCCTGACCTATAGTGCTAGGGTGAAACACTGGAGATCCTGACCAATAGTGCCAGGGTGAAACACTGGAGATCCTGACCTATAGTGCCAGGGTGAAACACTGGAGGTCCTGACCTATGGTGCCAGAGTGAAACACTGGAGGTCCTGACCAATAGTACCAGAGTGAAACACTGGATTTCCTGACCTATAGTGCCAGTGTGAAACACTGGATGACCTGGCCTATAGTGCCAGAGTGAAACATTGGAGGTCCTGACCTATAGTGCTAGGGTAAAACACGGGAGGTCCTGACCTATAGTGGCAGGGTGAAATACGGGAGGTCCTGACCTATAATGCCAGGGTGAAACACTGGAGGTCATGACCTACAGTTCCAGGGTGAATCACTGGAGGTCCTGCCTATAGTTACAGAGTGAAATATTGGAATTCCTGACCTATAGTGCCATGGTGAAACACTGGAGGTTCTGATCTCCAGTGCCAATGTGAAACACTGGAGGTCCTGACCTCTAGTGCCAGGGTCAAAGGCGGGAGGTCGTGACCTATAGTGCCAGGATGAAACACTGGAGTTCCTGACCTATAGTGCCAGAGTGAAACACTGGTGGTCCTGACCTATAGTGCCAGGGTAAACACTGGAGGTCGTTACCTATAATGCCAGGGTGAAACACGGGAGGTCCTGACTTATAGTGCCAGAGTGAAACACTGGAGGTCGTTACCTATAGTGCCAGAGTGGAACACTGGAGGTCGTGACCTATAATGCCAGGGTGAAACACGGGAGGTCCTGACTTATAGTGCCAGAGTGAAACACTGGAAGTCCTGACCTATAGTGCAGGGGTGAAATACTGGAGGTTGTGACCTATAGTGCCAGGGTGAAACACGGGAGGTCCTTACCTATAGTGCCAGGGTGACACACTGTAGGTTCTGACCTATAGTGCCAGGGTGAAACACTGGAGGTACTGACCTATAGTGCAGGGGTGAAATACTGGAGGTTGTGACCTATTGTGCCAGGGAAAAACACGGGAGGTCCTCACCTATAGTCCCAGGGTGAAACAAGGGATGTCCTCACCTATAGTGTCAGGGTGAAACACTGGAGGTCGTGACCTACAGTGCCAGGGTGAAACACTGGAGGTCCTGACCTATAGTGTCAGGGTGAAACACTGGAGGACCTGACCTATAGTGCCAGAGTGAAACACTGAAGGTCCTTACCTATAGTGCCTGGGTAAAACACTGAAGGTCCTGACCTATAGTGCCAGGGTGAACCACTGGAGGTCCTGACCTATAGTGCACGGGGAAACATTGGAGGTCCTGACCTATAGTGCCAGGGTGGAACACTCGAGGTCGTGACCTATAGTGCCAGGGTGAAATCACGGGTGGTCTTGTGTTATAGTGCCAGGGTGAAAGACTGGAGGTCCTGACCTATAGTGTAAGGCTGAAGCACTAGAGGTCCTGTCCTATAGTGTCAGGGCGAAACACTGGAGGTCGTTACCTATAGTGCCAGAGTGAAACATTGGAGGTCTTGACCTATAGTTCCAGAGTGATACACTGGAGGTCCTCACCTATAGTACCCGGGTGAAACACTGGATGTCCTGACCTATAGTGCTTGGGTGAAACACTGGAGATCCTGACCAATAGTGCCAGGGTGAAACACTGGAGGTCCTGACCTATAGTGCCAGTGTGAAACACTGGAGGTCCTGACCTATGGGGCCAGAGTGAAACACTGGAGGTCCTGACCTATAGTACCAGAGTGAAACACTGGATTTCCTGACCTATAGTGCCCGGGTGAAAAACTGGAGGCCCTGACCTATAGTGCCGGTGGGAAACATTGGAGGTCCTGACCTATGGTGCCGCTGTGAAGCATTGGAGGGCCTGACCTATACGTGCCAGGGCGAAACACTGGTGGTCGTGAACTATAGTGCCAGGGTAAAACATGGGAGGTCCTGACCTATAGTGCCAGGG
>NW_024746356.1:0-14172 GCF_018991925.1 Homarus americanus | reverse complement strand
TATATCACCTGAAGATTAAATACCTTAACACACCCCCCTCCCCCACCCCCCCCACCACCAAAAGTGGCACTTCTGTGTATAACAAGTAAAATCTGATTGGGTGCCTAATCTTCACGTGATGGCTAATGTCGAGCTGAGTTTGGCTGCGCTGAGTGGTTAGTTGCTTATATTGTTACATACATTTTAGCCTAAAAGTGCTGTTTACATTTTGTTCTCGACAATCATAGACCACTTAGAACACTTATGAATACACCAATGAAGACTGAAGGCATAATGTACACAGTTGAGACATCTCTATTACGCCGACTGGGAACAACCACTTAAAAGGTTTGATCATGGACACGATTAGGTGTTAATCTAATGTTCATAATCCTCTAAAGCCGTGTTAAAGGACTCCGTATAAATGCTAAACCGGATAATGGTCTAGGGGAGAAGGTCGGGTTAATCAGCGTGGGTGGTCGCCTTGTTCTGGTACCTAACCTTAAACTCCTACAACCAAATCACGTTGAAATGGATTTCTACCCCAGTGAAGCTGTCAAGATTATTCAGTATAATTAAGTCCCAGTCATCAACATTTCTATACAATTAATGGGCTATCGAATTGACGTAGATTGGAGAGAGAAATAAGTTGTAAGGGCAATATACACAGCGACATACCTTATATTTTTCAACACCAACACACACATGATGGCGTCTGTATTTTATAATCCTTGACAACTGGATGTATTAATTTAGGAGCATTTTGTAAACGTTAACTTCCGTCACACATCCACTAATCGCCTCGACCGTCTCACTACTGGCCGGCTCCCTCCCTCCACGTCTGGCTGTCCCTGGTCTAAAGTTCATCCACATCTCCACCACACACTGAACCATCTCCAGTACGAACATACGCTCTTGTGGTGTTGAAGCACATGATATAAAGCGTCACTTGCGAACCTTAGTAATAACACTTAATCGGATGGCTGGCGTGGCCATATTTGTTTTGCTTAATTTGACACCATAAGAAAGTACTGATACCTTCCAAAGTGACAACTGAGAGCTCGACTCCCAGACACTGAACCACCCGATCGAAACTTCTATCTAACCGACGCTCTTGTAATAATAAGGACCGGATATTACATGTAAATGCTCACTAATAGAAAAACTGAGTTGCTTCTGCAGGAAATAATGGGAAACGTTTTTTATTCAGCTGATCAACAAAAATCACAGATGGTTCAGAGAAATGTGGCTCCAAGCTCGACTCCTGATTCAGCGCTTCCTTTGTCGTGCCCAGCCACTCAGAATTATCGATACAGATTCAGCGCTTCCTTTGTCGTGCCCAGCCACTCAGAATTATCGATACAGATTCAGCGCTTCCTTTGTCGTGCCCAGCCACTCAGAATTATCGATACAGATTCAGCGCTTCCTTTGTAGTGACCAGCCACTCAGAACTCATGATACAAACGACAGGTTGACATATTCCCATAGGTAGAGGTTCTGCATGATGAATACATTCTGAATAAATTACACGTAATGTTATGTAGATAATCAGAATTTATTGCATATGCCAAACAAAGATTTTTATTTGGTATATTACGATATATTTATTTTTATGAGAAAATCTACAAAATGGCGTAAACGAACCGAAATAACCACTAATTTGTACCAACTGACACTGCTGGTAGTCAAGGCGGGCGGGGGAGAGGGCTCAGGGTGATAATGTGGGGTGTGTGTGATGATAAATGATGATGATGATGAATGAATACGATAATGATGGCGTATATGTGATGACGACGATGATGATAAATAATGAATGATGACGATAATGATGGCGTATATGTGATAACGACGATGATAATGAATGATGATAAATAATGAATGATGATGATAATGATGGTGATGATGAATAATGATGATTGATGCTGCTGAATGATCCCCAGTTATTATAAGACAATTCATCATCACTACAGACACACTTGGTTTGATTTACAGGGGTGAGGTTAGGTTAGGTTTCATTTCACCCCACATTATGGCTTCGTCCCCGTGCAATAATAACCTACCTCAGAGTTCCTCATTTACTATTTATGAATGTTCAGTCACACTAATTCCCACAGTGGCAAACCTCTGAATGAAAGGCTAAATATAAAATGATAATATACGCGTAGTTGCTAGTGGCGTAGTTACCAGGGGCGTATCCAAAGGCCGAGTATTTTTGTTTACCATATATAAGAACACCTGATATCGGGACACAAGCCATCTGGGTGGTTAGTTTATCCAATGTTGGTGCAGGCGAAAACCGGAAATCGTGCTACGTCAGACATACATTTAAACCAGAGGCGATTCGAACCCTGGACTTGTGGGAGAGAAATACACACGTTACGATATACAACCCAAGACCCAAGTGCATCCCTGCTGTTGGTTCGTCTCCTTCTCCCTGGCTGGATTTTCAACCTGAAGTGATTGCCCTCGGTGGACCGCTCCCGAAATCCCAGGTGAACCCTGTTATTCTCTGCAAATACCACCTCACCAGGATCGCCCACTGGTCCCCAGGTAGGGTCGTCCTCTACACTGATGGTTCTCTTGACCCCGCTACAGGTCGGGCCGGGGCTGGTGTCTACATCTCCCGTCCTGATGCCCCTGAGCCTATCAAACTGTCTCTCAGAGTTTCTGACGGGGCATCCTCCACTCAGGCTGAACTAATAGCCCTCCTTGCTGCCCTTCTCGCTGAGGAAGAAGCAGATGATTTCTGCCCCTTGCTTGTCTGCTGCGATTTCAGGTCTGCTCTCGACGGGATCACATTTGGATCAGGGGAAAATAAGGACCTCATCCTCCGAATACGAGGGTTAACATCCACACTTCAGGATGCAGGCCGTCCTGTGACATTCCTATGGATACCCAGTCATGTCGGTATCTTGGGGGCAGCAGATGGCCTTGCCAAGACTGGCTGCAACAAGGCCACACCTGACTACGTTGTTCCTCGAACACTCTTACAGATTAGGACCCAAATTCGCCGCAAACAGAGAGAAGCTCGGGAAGCAGCCATCCCCCTGGACTCCCCGCCCACCTGGTACGATGTCCTCCGTAAACTTCCTGACCTCTCGTATGTCTATGGGAAAGGGTCGCGGAAAAGGGACGTGATTGCTGCCCGTATCATCATTGGGTATGACTTTGCTTGGGAGATTGGTATCCCTGCGTCCCCTGAGCAACGCTCTTGTGCATTATGCATTAGACCCGACAGCCGCAACCTTATCCACTACCTCCTAAGATGTCCCCACACACAACACTTCCGTGACGCCTGCTGGACCACCACTCTACGACCCTATAACGGAGACACGATGATCCTCCCCATACTGGCCAGATATTATGTAAATAACATTGATTATGTGTTAAAGGAATATCCTTCCATAGACATTTTAGTAAGCCCCTTATAATAAACAATTGAAATTGAATTAATTGATCCAAGCAACGCCAGTATTTACTATCAAGGGCAAATAATTATATTGGAAATGTTGGTTAGTGATCCCATTACATAATTTACTTCAGCAATAGCAGCATATGGGCCCCGGTGACGATACCTACCACTCTTACCCTAACAAAAACTTCAACTGAACAAGGTGTTTAACATGACATAACCAGGCCGATAACCCTCATGCATGTATGTATGTATGTATGTATGTATGTATGTATGATTTTTACTCAATAAATTCATACAAAATCAAGGTCCCAGTACAGGTGGATAAGTACCCCGCACTGCAACAACAATGTACTGATACTAATTCTAGGATTTTATTCATATATCCACATATTAGCTTAGGTTAATAGCCATCTTAATAGCAGTATTATATGTCTATCCACATGCTAACTTTGGTTAATAGCCATCTTAATAGCAGTATTATATGTCTATCCACATGCTAACTTTGGTTAATAGCCATCTTAATAGCAGTATTATATGTCTATCCACATGCTAACTTTGGTTAATAGCCATCTTAATAGCAGTATTATATGTCTATCCACATACTAACTTTGGTTAATAGCCATCTTAATAGCAGTATTATCTATCTATCTACATGATAACTTTGCTTAGTAGCCATCTTAATAGCAGTATTATATGTCTATCCACATGCTAACTTTGGTTAATAGCCATCTTAATAGCAGTATTATATGTCTATCCACATGATAACTTTGGTTAATAGCCATCTTAATAGCAGTATTATCTATCTATCTACATGATAACTTTGGTTAATAGCCATCTTAATAGCAGTATTATCTACTTCCATCTACATATAATCCGCTAATAGCCATCTTAATAGCAGTATTATATGTCTATCCACATGATAACTTTGGTTAATAGCCATCTTAATAGCAGTATTATCTGTCTATCCACATGCTAACTTTGGTTAATAGCCATCTTAATAGCAGTATTATCTATCTATCTACATGATAACTTTGGTTAATAGCCATCTTAATAGCAGTATTATCTATCTATCTACATGATAACTTTGGTTAATAGCCATCTTAATAGCAGTATCATATGTCTATCCACATGATAACTTTGGTTCATAGCCATCTGTTGGCCGACCATAGCATTTCCCCCGAGCTGTTTCGAAACTTCAGACTCAAGGCAATTCGAACCCTCACTGTGGCTGGGTAGTGGACACGACTTCGGTGCACGATAGTACATTGTGGAACTAAAGACACAGCATAGAAATTATTAACTAAATACCCCCATGAAAGTTTAATATAAAAAACATACATAACTAAGAAAATAATTACTTATATAAGAATATAAACAAGAGTATAAAGTATATTTATAAATAAAGAATTGAAGAATAATAACAGAAAAGAATATCTGGATGGTAAAATATGAAGTAAAGAAACTCGGCCCAGTACAGCGTTTATAGATCACCGGCGTCAAGAATTACAATAGCTGCATAAAAAGGGAAGCACGTCACGGCCATCCTGCGTTCTAATTAGCGGATTTTACATGACGTCATCTTGTACTGATGTAAATTGGGTGTTTTTTATTACGGTTAACTAGTAATAATGTTAAGGGTTCATGTCAGGAATTTAGTGTTGGTAACGAGACAGTTTTTGTGACGTTTATATTGTGTGTAAGGGTAGAGTAACTCATACACTCTATACACGTCTTCACACACACACAGAGCAGGGGTGAAATACTCAGCTGGTAGGGCACTGGCTGACGAAGGTATACACATAACCCACCGCCAAGAGCATAAGAACATAAGGAGTCTGCAATTGGCCGGTTGGCCTGTGCATGGCAGCCTCATGTCGAGAGTTACTACCACTCTCTATCATCCAAGAGTCTATCTAGCCTCCTTTTAAAACCCTCCAGGTTCCAGCACTTATAACAAAGTTGCTAAGCTTGTTCCACACCACCCTATTTGTGAACCAGTTCCATCCTATCTCCCTCCTAAACCTAAACTTATCCAACTTAAATCCGTTGCTACGAGTAAAATCCGTCATGTTTCCTCCGTCAGCTGTGTAATGACCATGGTCACACACATCAGTTAACGTAAAATCAGACGATTCATATTACGCTCAATAGCCCACAAAACATGTAGCTATGCTTTCTTATTGAAATTTCTCATCTGAAGAGTCCGTTTTCTCATCGTTTCAGGACGCCTGAGTCCTCCGTTTTCTCTCAATCTTTAATGTACCCAAGACTTCATTATTCCTTAGTAATGACATAATTTGAAATTGCAACTGTGGTTGTAATTGGTGAGGCAACCTAGATATATGTCTGTTTACAGTTGGAACATTCAAGAGCCATTGTGAGTGGTGTTGAAAGCTTCATTGTTAGTAAAACTTGTCAAGTAAGTGAGTGTCGAGTTTGCCAGCTGGAGTGGCACATTTTATGTCGTTCGTGGGAGTATCCTGAATTTCCGATCGCTACTGAAGTTATATTATTTTGTCGCCCAAACCTCAGGGAATCCGATGTTTATAGTTTAGTTAGTGTCAGTTGTCTATTTAAGAAAGTCATTAATCTCCTGAACAGTTCCTGTCAAACTCGAAAGTATTCAAGACTTAACGGCTTTTTCGGCCTGCAATGCGTTCATATTTTACCATCCAGATATTCATGTGTGTTTGCGTTTTTCTTGCTTCTGACCATCCTTCATTTATTTACTAACATATTTTTATCGCTTAATTGCCATCGTTACCTGGACTCTGATAAATTACCCGAGTTTACCTTACCTATTAGTAATAGTTGGGTTTTGCCTTATTGATTTATATTTTGATTTTGGATTTTTTTTGTTTATTGTGGGAAACTGTTTTATCGTCTTGGTCAAGTCATATTAGTGATGGGTCATGTCATGTCCATTGGAAAATTATATTATTTTTCTTGAATTGGTGATGATTTTTGCCGAACAGGAAATTGCTGGAATCTTTGTTCGTCCTGTGATATCATCAGTGAAAAATGTTTGAGTACTCCTGTACAATCATGGATAGTGGAACTCGTACGCTGCGCTGCATATCTGATAAGCAGGTGGAGGGAGCTTCCCCCTGGCGGCTCGTTCCTGCAGGTTTTATGGTGTCATTATGGAGGACCAAGCACCGCCGCCGCCACCATCACTCACTACCAGTTACATAGGATCAGGGTTGCCAGATTGGTCTTTTTATGGCCAAATATGAGATATTTGGCCTTTTTGGAAGGTATTTGGCCACCAAAATTTCGATTTGGCCATATTCAAAATTTGGCCAAAATTTGGCCATTTTTTTAAGTACGTACTAAACGCGTATTGAACGCGTTTACAACACGTAGACTGAACGGAGTGCCGGCCCGCCGGGCAGCCGGTGCCCGGCGGGCACTCAGAAAAACTCTTTGCAATAGAATTTACAATAATGATGGTACAGACAAAGGCATTGAAAAAATTTATTTTGGAGCCAAATTTCAGCAAGAAGTTAACAGTCATCTAAAGGAGTTCAAGGAGAGACAACAAGTTAAAGAAGAAGAAAGCAAAGTCCTTGATGTTAAAAGAAGATGCCGTATATTTATTGTTGAGGCCATCGATCAAGTGCGTTCCAGATTGTGCAATGCAGCTGAAGCATTCAAAAATCTTTTATTACTTAATCCTTCGAAGGTATTAAACCAAACAGCTGAAGGTGATTTACCTATGTTGCATTTAGCTCAAAATAATTCAGATGAAATAGAACAACAATATCGGAAAATTACTGTAACAGATTGGAGACTAGAAAATGTGTTTGAAAACAATGAAATTCCAGATGACACAACCAAATTTTGGCTTGGTGTCTATCATCATGAAAACTTCAAGGAATTGGCAGCTTATGCACTTAATTGCCTAGTCACACCAGCAAGCAATGCTATTGTTGAACGAATATTTTCTCTGGTAACTGCAATCAAATCAAAACCAAGAAACAGAATGCAAATCAATCTTCTAGATGCAATTATCAGAATCCGAGCGCATCTCTTCGAGAATTCAATCTGTTGTAAGGATATGCGTATAACGGATCGAATGATAACGAACTTCAAGTCTGATATTCTCTATTCGTATGGTGGTAGAATTGGTGTTGCATCTACTTCACACTCACAACAGACTGCACGAAGCGCACAAGAAGAAGAAGTTGACATAACGATGTTCCTGTAACAAGATTGAGGCGAGTTATTTTACCTTATGCCTATTATTATTCTTAAATTGATTTATTTAGAAATATTTCAACGTTTTGTGTTTACTTTGTTGTTTTTAAAGGTTTCTAAGTTTAATTTGGAGAGTATAAGAACATAAGAACATAAGAACATAAGAAAGTGGGATACTGCAGGAGGCCGACTGGCCCATACAGGGCAGATCCCTTTCACACCCATCCCAGCACTTCCATGTGCCTATCCAACTTCGTCTTGAAGCTCCCTAGCGTCCCCGATCCTACTATAGCACTCGGTAGCCTATTCCACATATCCACAACTCTATTACCAAACCAGTGCTTGCCTATATCCTTTCTGAATCGGAATGTAGGTTTTTAAAGACAATTTTACCATTTGGCCTTTTTTGGGCCTTTTATTCCTGTGTTTTTGGCCATAAGCAACTGAAATCATCTGGCAACCTAGCATAGGATCGTGGCGGTGGCGGGTAGTAGCTCGTAGTTGGTGTTGCACCAGTCCGCCAGTGACTGTGGTGGTGTGAGGACGCGCTGGTCAGTGACGCTCAACCCTCACACAACCTCTCGCGTGTCGAAATCTTTAGTGTCGTCTCTCCTCAGCCTGTGCTCCTATGGAAGTGTGGAAAATTCAGAAATATGCAACTGTGTTACTGTTAACTTGAGAGCTGTATTAAGACTCAAAACATCAGAGGAAAACATGGATTAGTAAAGTTGTTTCACGTAGAGACAATCATCAAATGACGTTTTAGTGAGGACCACTCCATAGCCCCACAACATACTGGTGAGTACTAGTCTCTTGATATCATTCCAATGTTAAATTTTGTGTTGCAATGAGAAAGGAAAAAAAGTTCGCGATGACTCAAGCTAATAAAACGGATTTACTATTTGTTGATGTTACATAAGCGTTAAACAGGATGATGTGACGTGGTAATTGCTACGTTATCTGTTTACTGTTGTTGTCTGGTTGTTGGTGGACTATTATTATTATTACTGAACTTACTAGGCTCTTAAGACCCTAGTTATTGAAGCGCAGTAATACATTGTGAGGTCAACAAGCTGATGCCAAGAAACAACTTTACCAAGATGTAACAGAGAATTATAAAGTTCGTCAAAAAGTTTAATATAACTAATCTTAAAAAAAGGTTGAATCTTAAATGACTAAAGCATAATTAATATTTATCGATGTATCCTGTGTTAAGTGAATTGACAAAGCTTATGTGTTGTCCGTGTGTATGTGCGAGATGATGGTGTGTGTTGTCTGTGTGTATGTGCGAGATGATGGTGTGTTGTCTGTGTGTATGTGCGAGATGATGGTGTGTGTTGTCTGTGTGTATGTGCGAGATGATGGTGTGTTGTCTGTGTGTATGTGCGATGATGGTGTGTTGTCTGTGTGTATGTGCGAGATGATGGTGTGTGTTGTCTGTGTGTATGTGCGAGATGATGGTGTGTGTTGTCCGTGTGTATGCGAGATGATGTGTGTTGTCTGTGTATGTGCGAGATGATGGTGTGTTGTCTGTGTGTATGTGCGAGATGATGGTGTGTGTTGTCTGTGTGTATGTGCGAGATGATGGTGTGTGTTGTCTGTGTGTATGTGCGAGATGATGGTGTGTGTTGTCTGTGTGTATGTGCGAGATGATGGTGTGTTGTCTGTGTGTATGTGCGAGATGATGGTGTGTGTTGTCTGTGTGTATGTGCGAGATGATGGTGTGTGTTGTCCGTGTGCTGCCTGAACTGGTGGCGTGGTAGGAGCAGCAGGCAACATGACCATGGTGTATACTACACAATGGTCAGTAGGAACAGCTGGACCAATTGTTGCACGATTACAGAGGAGTCAGCCTGCTCCTGTGGCGCGTGGACCTCATGACTCCCTAAAACCCGGAACCTGACCTGTCCCAAACAGAAGCGTAATCTAACCTAACCTACCTCTAACATAATCCTAACACCTCTAACATAATCATAACCTAACCTCTCACTAATCGAACCAAATCTGAACTGGTAAGATATTTGGTCAGTTTACGGGCGTCTAAGAAGAACCGTTCACTACCTTTCCTCTTTATTATAACAGGTGACTTATCCCGGTCCTCAGCAGACTGTGTCGTGTACAGTACTGACTGGGAGGTGAGTGTGAGCGACTGTCGTGTACAATATTGACTGGGAGGTGAGTGTAAGCGACTGTCGTGTACAGTACTGACTGGGAGGCGAGTGTAAGCGACTGTCGTGTACAATACTGACTGGGAGGTGAGTGTAAGCGACTGTCGTGTACAATACTGACTGGGAGGCGAGTGTAAGCGACTGTCGTGTACAGTACTGACTGGGAGGCGAGTGTAAGCGACTGTCGTGTACAATTCTGACTGGGAGGCGAGTGTAAGCGACTGTCGTGTACAATACTGACTGGGAGGCGAATATAGCGTGTTGTGGTGCGGAAGGGGGCTCATAAACTGGTGCAAATGACTGACCATAACAAAACAAGAGAGAACACGATTGATTTACGCCCCTGCTTTGTCCCGTTGAGCTCACAAGGCGATATACCTCTGAGGAAGGTTAAAAAGTTCAGTTTACCTCCGCTCTTTTATTTTTAAACAGGATCTTCACTGGCATGTTTGTTTTAATGTATAGAAGAAAACTAATTTAACCTCAGCCAGCACAAATTAGGCTAAAATTATTGAGGTGTATGTTAGGTTAAGTTAGGTTAGGTAATTTCTTGAGGTTTCCTTCGTAAGTTGATGTCAGACACGTGATCTACAGCTCCTGCCTCTGGTCTTGCTCCCTTCATATCAAAACTATTTATTATTCTCGATGTTCCCGCCAAACAATAACAAGAAATACGACCATGGAGTTTAACCGACCATTTACTCATTCATTGGATATTATTATTTCGTGTGTCTGTTGTGTTTTATGTAAGGTTTGTGAACGAGAGACTGAACACATACATTAATGTTGTAGCTATAATGATTATAATGAACATGGAGGATGAGGGTTCTTGATGTGTATTTCTGTGTATATTTGTGTAATACAAAAAGTATTTTGAATTAAAGATTTATTGAAAACAGTAGCCAGAAATTTAAATGGTATCCCGTATAACAGGAGCACAAGGAATGGGTCGTTGAATGTACTGAGAGAACTTACACGTTATTTATGATTCGTTTGTGTGTGGTGGGGAAGGGGGGTGTGTGTGTGTGTGTGAGGAAGGGGGGTGTGTGTGTTTGGGGGAAGGGGTGGGGGTGAGGGGATATTTTTCATCCTGTTTTAGCACTTTCCTGACACTTTCCACACTTACAAGTCTTACATCACTCTTTACCATTTCCTCCTCCGTGTTTTTGAGGTAATGTCTCCCATCACCGACCTGACGGAGGCCTGACGGAGGGAAGGCGGTGTATGGATGGAGGAGATCCGTGTATACTTGTATGATAGTTTGCTTTGTATAGCCGTCTCTTAGCTTTCCATCCTTCGCCTGGCATTCCACCCTTCGCCTGGCATTCCACCCTTCGCCTGGCGTTCCACCCTTCGCCTGACGTTCCACCCTTCGCCTGACGTTCCACCCTTCGCCTGACGTTCCACCCTTCGCCTGACGTTCCACCCTTCACCTGGTGTTCTTCATCGACTTCTGTGATTGGCAGGTGACTGATATCCGAATGATACTGATAACAACACAAAGACCGGAAGACTGCCCTTGTTCACGGCCCAGCTGACAACTCTCTCTCTCTCTCTCTCTGCCGGCCACTCCCCCATCACTGCCGGTCACTCCCCCATCACTATCGGTCACTTCCCCATCACTGCCGGTCACTCCCAATCACTGTATTGCTTACTGTATTTCGTGGCGTCATTTATCATAACTTCGTATAAGGTAAGAAAGAGCGATGGTGTACTGGTGTGGTGACGTGACTCCTGGCTGGTGGGGGCAGGTAAAGGTGTGCTCTATACACTACACTACGCTCTATACACTACACTACGCTCTATACACTACACTCTATACACTACACTACACTCTATACACTACACTACGCTCTATACACTACACTACACTCTATACACTATACTACGCTCTATACACTATACTACGCTCTATGCACTACACTACGCTCTATACACTACACTACGCTCTATACACTACACTCTATACACTACACTACGCTCTATACACTACACTCTATACACTACACTACACTCTATACACTATACTACGCTCTATACACTACACTACACTGCTGGTTTCATACACTACACTTCCTAAGGACACTATACTACGCTCTACACTACACTACGCTCTATAACACTAATTTCATAATAATTACACATGCTCTATACACTACACTACGCTCTATACACTACACTCTTTAATTATACACTACACTACGCTCTCTATACACTACACCTATACACTACACATCTTCGTTTTCCCTCCATCTCTCAGTTGTAATTTTAGACGGTTAATTTATCTCTGGGACCTAATTCTAACTTAACCCTAACCTTACTTAACCCGAATTTAATCTTTATCTTAACTGATACTTTAACCCAACCTAACCTTCCCCTTCCCCTACCATAACTTAACCTTACCTTCCCCTACCATAACTTAACCTTACCTTCCCCTGACCTAACTTGACCTAACTCGAGGCTTCCGTTTCAAGGTCAGACTCCTGGTTGTGGGTCTCAGTCAGGGCGCCTGTGGTGGTTGAGACCGCAGTCTGGCCTCCTCATTACACTTTTTTACCCATTAACCTTAAAAATACCACCCCAGGTTATAATGGCGCCTTGGGGAGGGGGGGGGGGTGTAATTATGCTGCTTGTGTGAAATAAAGGATTAGTTGTGGTTAAGTCTTGTTACCTGTGAAAGACGTAGACCTAATTAAGACTTGTGATTAGTTACCCTTTTAAGACTTGAATATAATTACGTCCTAAGGTAATTATCTGTCTTCAACTTTGTCAATTAAAATCCTAATTACCTTAATGAGAAAAATAATCCCAATGATTTATCTTATATTAGAGAAGGATTTATTGAAGGGAGTTAATTGCATATTATTATAGGGATTTAGTACAGTAATTTAACATAGCAATATAAAAAGGGTAATCAAAGAGAAATAGTAGATATATTTAAAGATATGGATAGAGGGATGAGATCTTTTATAGGTATTTACTTTGGGAATTTAATGGCAATTTAACTCGGGGATTTAAACAAGAATATTTACAAGTAATCTCAAGATCGGTGTAAATTTCTGGTGTAAATAACAGGTGTAATGGCTGGGTGTGGCTGAGGTGAGGTATTGATCTGGTAGCGGGGGATGGGTGAGGGAGGGATGGGGGAGGAGGAGAAAGTAGAGGTGATTGATGAGGGAGGAGGAAGTGAGAGGTGGAAGAGGAGGTAAGGGTGGTGGAGGGGGGGAGGAAGAGGAGGCACACCAGGAAGCCACCAGGTACAGCACCTCAGCTATGTCATAATCAGTCACCTGGAGGGATAGTGTGTTTGTGTGAGAGAGAGCGAGCGAGCAGGGAACATGTCTACATCACTGAGCCACAAATTACAACGCACATGAGAGAATAACATCTACATGTACGTATATGCTTGAGCTTGTGTGTGCGTGCTTGCGTGCTTCCTAAACTCCCCCCCCATTGCCTCCTCAACTTCATCACTCCCCGCAAGGTCTGGTAGGAGTGTGTGTGTTAAAAAATAATTCCTGTTATTTTCACCGAAATTGCTTGAAAATCTTTCTTCTGTGTCACTGCTGAAAATAGCTGACCTGTGTGTGTGTGTGTGTGTGTGTGTGTGTGCGTGGGTGTGTGTGTGTGCCCAATAACTCAGGTTTTATACAAGTTTCTCTTCACACCTACACACGAACTCCATCCTTTAGTAAATCTATGTGTAGAGAGAGAGAGAGAGAGAGAGAGAGAGAGAGCGCACGGTGTTGTCCACTGGTTGCTAGGGAACCACTCCTCTTCTTGTTACTCCCCGCCCTGCTGCTCCGACCTCATCACTTTACTCTGTCTGTTACAGTACCGTGATGGCCGGGGGTTGGTCATGTATGTGTCAGCACTGTCACTGTCATAACACGGGTTACTCTTACCATAATGGGCAGTGTTAATATAGGTTGTCATAGCCGGCATGTCAGTACTGTCATATTGTCATATACGCAGTTCATATGACAGTTGAACAAGGGGCTGTAATGTAAATTTTAGCACTTGGCAGTCTCTCAGTTCTGGGTTGTCAACATGTCAATCAGGTAAACAAAGCCATGACCTGTGTACACACCTGTGGGACACGTAAAGAGGAAGACTTACCTGTAGCTGTCAGAAGCCATAATGTGTCTTAAGTATCACAGTACAACACAGTGACCCTCACCTGAAGGTCACCTCCAGTTTTATGTTTGCCTGTACAATCTATGGCTACCTGTTAGTGTGTGTAGGCGTGGTGAGTGTCACGGGGTCACGACCTGTGTCCCACGGTCATGACCTCTGTCACACGGTCACGACCTGTGTCACTTCCGTCGGGTGTACCTAAGAGGAGGAGATTACCGGGTGTGGTGTGTCCAGGTAGTGTGATGGTTGGCTGTCACGCGTCTCACCTCTATG
>NW_024746355.1:0-1723 GCF_018991925.1 Homarus americanus | reverse complement strand
CGCTACCTGCTTTCCTTTCAAAATTATGCAAATCTTGTTTCCACCTCGTTAATTAACTACAGACCAAAAAAATCTCCCATCGTGATAATTAAGTTTTTTATTTACATTGTGTTAAGTCAGATTACACCTGTGTATTTCCTGCCGAATAAAACAACCAAAATAAACTCCGCCTCAGCCAGCTCTCCTCATGCCAGCCTGATCACTCGCTAGCTGTACCTCATAAGCCAGGGCGAATCCAGGGGGTCCTGACTCCTGGGGAAACCGGACGCCCCT
Source organism: Homarus americanus (assembly GCF_018991925.1). Classification (NCBI taxonomy): domain Eukaryota; kingdom Metazoa; phylum Arthropoda; class Malacostraca; order Decapoda; family Nephropidae; genus Homarus; species Homarus americanus. The sequence goes on along the minus strand of NW_024746355.1, from coordinate 1,450 downwards.
TTTCACCAGAAAATTCTAATACTATTACACTTAATACAGTATTTTTTGTATAGTAAAAAGTATTTATTATTAACTTCAGAATATCTTCTAATATCAAGTGCACCTGGCTTCAAAATGTCCTCAAAATGCCCCCTCCCCCAGCTGAGAGGGCTCGTTGCCTCATATGTTCCCCCCCCACAACCTTGGACCACCTCCCCCTCACATATTCCTGGATACCTGTAAACTCTCAATGCAGTTTGTGATCAATTCTTGTTTTATTACCAGTCATAAATAAAAAACAGCCAATACACGACAGAAACAAAATGAGAAATAATCACTGACAGTGAATAAAGTCAGTCAGTCGTCATCCAGTCAGTCAGTCCAAGTCAGTCAGTCAGTCAGTCAGTCAGCCAGTTAGTTTAATAATTACCTATTTTATTATTATCAACATGAAAGATCTTACAATTAGTTACGTATTTAATTCATATATCCATTTGTCTGTCCTGTCTGTCTGTCTGTCCTATCTGTCTGTCTATCTGTCTGTCTGTCCATAACCTAAAGCGTATCGATAGGTTCAGGCCACAATATCACCATCAAGGCTTCACACAATATCACCATCAAGGCTTCACACAATATCACCATCAAGGCTTCACACAATATCACCATCAAGGCTTCACAATATCACCATCAAGGCTACACAATATCACCATCAAGCTTCACAATATAACCATCAAGGCTACACAATATAACCATCAAGGCTTCACACAATATCACCATCAAGGCTACACAATATCATCAAGCTTCCACAATATCACCATCAAGGCTACACAATATAACCATCAAGGCTTCACACAATATCACCATCAAGGCTTCACAATATCACCATCATGGCTTCACACAATATCACCATCAAGGCTTCACCAATATAACCATCAAGGCTTCACACAATATCACCATCAAAGCTTCACACAATATCACCATCAAAGCTTCACACAATATCACCATCAAGGCTTCACAATATCACCATCAAAGCACACAATATCACCATCAAAGCACAATATCACCATCAAGGCTTCACACAATATCACCATCAAAGCTTCACATATCACCATCAGGCTTCACACAATATCCATCAAAAGCACACAATATCACCATCAAACTTCACACAATATCACCATCAGGCTTCACAATATCACCATCAAAGCTACACAATATCACCATCAAGCACACAATATCCATCAAAGCTTCACAATATAACCATCAAGGCACACAATATCACCATCAAGGCTTCACACACAATATCACCATCAAATCACACAATATCACCATCAAGGCTACACAATATATCAAAAGCTTCACACAATATCACCATCAAGCTTCACACAATATCACCATCAAGGCTTCACACAATATCACCATCAAGGCTACAATATCACCATCAAGGCTTCACACAATATAACCATCAAGCTTC
>NW_024746354.1:0-17270 GCF_018991925.1 Homarus americanus | reverse complement strand
TCTACTTTCTCGAAAAGTAGATAGCTTTTCTACTTTTCGGGAAAGTAGATTATCGACTTTTCGGGGAAGTAGATTTTCGAATTTTGGGGGAAATATTACGTAATTTTGCGAAGTAGATTATCATAGAAAACGGGAAATTTGTATCATAAAAAATGGGAAATATCTACTTTCCGGGAAAGTTGGTTATCTACTTTCCCAAAAAGTAGATAGATTTTCTACTTTTCGGGAAAGTAGATTATCGACTTTTCGGGGAAGTAGATTTTCGAATTTTGGGGGAAATATTACCTAATTTTGCGAAGTAGATTATCATAGAAAACGGGAAATTTGTATCATAAAAAATGGGAAATATCTACTTTCCGGGAAAGTTGGTTATCTACTTTCCCGAAAAGTAGATAGATTTTCTACTTTTCGGGAAAGTAGATTATCGACTTTTCTGGGGAAGTAGATTTTCGAATTTTGGGGGAAATATTGCCTAATTTTGCGAAGTAGATTATCATAGAAAACGGGAAATTTGTATCATAAAAAATGGGAAATATCTACTTTCCGGGAAAGTTGGTTATCTACTTTCCCGAAAAGTAGATAGCTTTTCTACTTTTCGGGAAAGTAGATTATCGACTTTTCTCGGAAGTAGATTTTCGAATTTTGGGGGAAATATTACCTAATTTTGCGAAGTAGATTATCATAGAAAACGGGAAATTTGTATCATAAAAAATGGGAAATATCTACTTTCCGGGAAAGTTGGTTATCTACTTTCCCGAAAAGTAGATAGATTTTCTACTTTTCGAGAAAGTAGATTATCGACTTTTCGGGGAAGTAGATTTTCGAATTTTGGGGGAAATATTACGTAATTTTGCGAAGTAGATAATCATAGAAAACGGGAAATTTGTATCATAAAAATGGGAAATATCTACTTTCCGGGAAAGTTGGTTATCTACTTCCCGAAAAGTAGATAATTATCTACTTTTCGGGAAAGTAGATTATCGACTTTTCGGGGAAGTAGATATTCGAATTTTGGGGGAAATATTACGTAATTTTGCGAAGTAGATAATCATAGAAAACGGGAAATTTGTATCATAAAAAATGGGAAATATCTACTTTCCGGGAAAGTTGGTTATCTACTTTCCCGAAAAGTAGATAGATTTTCTACTTTTCGGGAAAGTAGATTATCGACTTTTCGGGGAAGTAGATTTTCGAATTTTGGGGGAAATATTACCTAATTTTGCGAAGTAGATTATCATAGAAAACGGAAATTTGTATCATAAAAAATGGGAAATATCTACTTTCCGGGAAAGTTGGTTATCTACTTTCCCGAAAAGTAGATAGATTTTCTACTTTTCGGGAAAGTAGATTATTGACTTTTCTCGGAAGTATATTTTCGAATTTTGGGGGAAATATTACCTAATTTTGCGAAGTAGATTATCATACAAAACGGGAAATTTGTATCATGAAAAATGGGAAATATCTACTTTCCGGGAAAGTTGGTTATCTATTTTCCCGAAAAGTAGAAAGATTTTCTACTTTTTGGGAAAGTAGATTATCCACTTTTCGGGGAAGTAGATTTTCGAATTTTGGGGGAAATATTACCTAATTTTGCGAAGTAGATTATCATAGAAAACGGGAAATTTGTATCATAAAAAACGGGAAATATCTACTTTCTGGGAAAGTTGGTTATCTACTTTCCAGAAAAGTAGACAGATTTTCTACTTTTCGGGAAAGTAGATTATCGACTTTTCAGGAAGTAGATTTTCGAATTTTGGGGGGAATATTACCTAATTTTGCGAAGTAGATTCTCATAGAAAACGGGAAATTTGTATCATAAAAAATGGGAAATATCTACTTTCCGGGAAAGTTGGTTATCTATTTTTCCCGAAAAGTAGACAGATTTTCTACTTTTTGGGAAAGTAGATTATACACTTTTCGGGGAAGTAGATTTTCGAATTTTGGGGGAAATATTACCTAATTTTGCGAAGTATATTATCATAGAAAACGGGAAATTTGTATCATAAAAAACGGGAAATATCTACTTTCCGGGAAAGTTGGTTATCTACTTTCCAGAAAAGTAGACAGATTTTCTACTTTTCGGGAAAGTAGATTATCGACTTTTCGGGAAGTAGATTTTCGAATTTTGGGGGAAATATTACCTAATTTTGCGAAGTAGATTATCATAGAAAACGGGAAATTTGTATCATAAAAAATCGGAAATATCTACTTTCCGGGAAAGTTGGTTATCTACTTTCCCGAAAAGTAGATAGATTTTCTACTTTTCGGGAAAGTAGATTATCGACTTTTCGGGGAAGTAGATTTTCGAATTTTGGGGGAAATATTACCTAATTTTGCGAAGTAGATTATCATAGAAAACGGGAAATTTGTATCATAAAAAACGGGAAATTTGTATCATAAAAAACGGGAAATATCTACTTTCCGGGAAAGTAGATTATCGACTTTTCGGGGAAGTAGATTTTCGAATTTTGGGGGAAATATTACCTAATTTAGCGAAGTAGATTATCATAGAAAACGGGAAATTTGTATCATAAAAAACGGGAAATATCTACTTTCCGGGAAAGTTGGTTATCTACTTTCCCGAAAAGTAGACAGATTTTCTACTTTTCGGGAAAGTAGATTATCGACTTTTCGGGAAGTAGATTTTCGAATTTTGGGGGAAATATTACCTAATTTTGCGAAGTAGATTATCATAGAAAACGGGAAATTTGTATCATAAAAAATGGGAAATATCTACTTTCCGGGAAAGTTGGTTATCTAATGAGAAATATCTACTCTCCGGGAAAGTTGGGTATCTACTTTCCCGAAAAGTAGACAGATTTTCTACTTTTCGGGAAAATAGATTATCGACTTTTCAGGAAGTAGATTTTCGAATTTTAGGGGAAATATTACCTAATTTTGCGAAGTAGATTATCATAGAAAACGGGAAATTTGTATCATAAAAAACGGGAAATATCTACTTTCCGGGAAAGTTGGTTATCTACTTTCCCGAAAAGTAGATAGATTTTCTGCTTTTCGGGAAAGTAGAGTATCGACTTTTCGGGAAAGTAGATTGTCGACTTTTCGGGGAAGTAGATTTTCGAATTTTGGGGGAAATATTACCTAATTTTGCGAAGTAGATAATCAAAGAAAACGGGAAATTTGTATCATAAAAAATGGGAAATATCTACTTTCCGGGAAAGTTGGTTATCTACTTTCCCGAAAAGTAGATAGATTTTCTACTTTTTGGGAAAATAGATTATCGACTTTTCGGGGAAGTAGATTTTCGAATTTTGGGGGAAATATTATCTAATTTTGCTAAGAAGATTATCATAGAAAACGGGAAATTTGTATCATAAAAAATGGGAAATATCTACTTTCCGGGAAAGTTGGTTATCTACTTTCCCGAAAAGTAGATAGATTTTCTACTTTTCGGGAAAGTAGATTATCGACTTTTCGGGAAGTAGATTTTCGAATTTTGGGGGAAATATTACCTAATTTTGCGAAGTAGATTATCATAGAAAACGGGAAATTTGTATCATAAAAAATGGGAAATATCTACTTTCCGGGAAAGTTGGTTATCTACTTTCCCGAAAAGTAGATAGCTTTTCTACTTTTCGGGAAAGTAGATTATCGACTTTTCTCGGAAGTAGATTTTCGAATTTTAGGGGAAATATTACCTAATTTTGCGAAGTAGATTATCATAGAAAACGGGAAATTTGTATCATAAAAAATGGGAAATATCTACTTTCCGGGAAAGTTGGTTATCTACTTTCCCGAAAAGTAGATAGATTTTCTACTTTTCGGGAAAGTAGATCATCGACTTTTCGGGGAAGTAGATTTTCGAATTTTGGGGGAAATATTACGTAATTTTGCGAAGTAGATAATCATAGAAAACGGGAAATTTGTATCATAAAAAATGGGAAATATCTACTTTCCGGGAAAGTTGGTTATCTACTTTCCCGGAAAGTAGATAGATTTTCTACTTTTCGGGAAAGTAGATTATCGACTTTCGGGGAAGTAGATTTTCGAATTTTGGGGGAAATATTACCTAATTTTGCGAAGTAGATTATCATAGAAAACGGGAAATTTGTATCATAAAAAACGGGAAATATCTACTTTCCGGGAAAGTTGGTTATCTACTTTGCAGAAAAGTAGATAGATTTTCTACTTTTCGGGAAAGTAGATTATCGACTTTTCGGGGAAGTAGATTTTCGAATTTTGGGGGAAATATTACCTAGTTTTGCGAAGTAGATTATCATAGAAAACGGGAAATTTGTATCATAAAAAATGGGAAATATCTACTTTCCGGGAAAGTTGGTTATCTACTTTCCCGAAAAGTAGAAAATCTATCTACTTTTCTGCAAAGTAGATAACCAACTTTCCCGGAAAGTAGATATTTCCCGTTTTTTATGATACAAATTTCCCGTTTTCTATGATAATCTACTTCGCAAAATTAGGTAATATTTCCCCCAAAATTCGAAAATCTACTTCCCCGAAAAGTGGATAATCTACTTTCCCAAAAAGTAGAAAATCTGTCTACTTTTCGGGAAAGTAGATAACCAACTTTCCCGGAAAGTAGATATTTCCCATTTTTTATGATACAAATTTCCCGTTTTCTATGATAATCTACTTCGCAAAATTAGGTAATATTTCCCCCAAAATTCGAAAATCTACTTCCCCGAAAAGTCGATAATCTACTTTCGAAGTAGAGAAATCTATCTACTTTTCGGGAAATAATAACCAACTTTCGGAAAGTAGATGTTCCATTTTTTATGATACAAATTTCCCGTTTTCTATGATAATCTACTTCGCAAAATTACGTAATATTTCCCCCAAATTCGAAAATCTACTTCCCCGAAAAGTCGATAATCTACTTTCCCGAAAAGTAGAAAAGCTATCTACTTTTCGGGAAAGTAGATAACCAACTTTCCCGGAAAGTAGATATTTCCCATTTTTTATGATACAAATTTCCCGTTTTCTATGATAATCTACTTCGCAAAATTAGGTAATATTTCCCCCAAAATTCGAAAATCTACTTCCCCGAAAAGTCGATAATCTACTTTCCCGAAAAGTAGAAAATCTATCTACTTTTCGGGAAAGTAGATAACCAACTTTCCCGGAAAGTAGATATTTCCGATTTTTTATGATACAAATTTCCCGTTTTCTATGATAATCTACTTCGCAAAATTAGGTAATATTTCCCCCAAAATTCGAAAATCTACTTCCCGAAAAGTCGATAATCTACTTTCCCGAAAAGTAGAAAATCTGTCTACTTTTCGGGAAAGTAGGTAACCAACTTTCCCGGAAAGTAGATATTTCCCGTTTTTTATGATACAAATTTCCCGTTTTCTATGATAATCTACTTCGTAAAATTAGGTAATATTTCCCCCAAAATTCGAAAATCTACTTCCCGAAAAGTCGATAATCTACTTTCCCGAAAAGTAGAAAATCTGTCTACTTTTCAGGAAAGTAGATAACCAACTTTCCCGGAAAGTAGATATTTCCCGTTTTTTATGATACAAATTTCCCGTTTTCTATGATAATCTTCTTAGCAAAATTAGATAATATTTCCCCCAAAATTCGAAAATCTACTTCCCCGAAAAGTCGATAATCTACTTTCCCAAAAAGTAGAAAATCTATCTACTTTTCGGGAAAGTAGATAACCAACTTTCCCGGAAAGTAGATATTTCCCATTTTTTATGATACAAATTTCCCGTTTTCTTTGATTATCTACTTCGCAAAATTAGGTAATATTTCCCCCAAAATTCGAAAATCTACTTCCCCGAAAAGTCGACAATCTACTTTCCCGAAAAGTCGATACTCTACTTTCCCGAAAAGCAGAAAATCTATCTACTTTTCGGGAAAGTAGATAACCAACTTTCCCGGAAAGTAGATATTTCCCGTTTTTTATGATACAAATTTCCCGTTTTCTATGATAATCTACTTCGCAAAATTAGGTAATATTTCCCCCAAAATTCGAAAATCTACTTCCTGAAAAGTCGATAATCTACTTTCCCGAAAAGTAGAAAATCTGTCTACTTTTCAGGAAAGTAGATAACCAACTTTCCCGGAAAGTAGATATTTCCCGTTTTTTATGATACAAATTTCCCGTTTTCTATGATAATCTACTTCGCTAAATTAGGTAATATTTCCCCCAAAATTCGAAAATCTACTTCCCCGAAAAGTCGATAATCTACTTTCCCGAAAAGTAGAAAATCAATCTACTTTTCGGGAAAGTAGATAACCAACTTTCACGGAAAGTAGATATTTCCCGTTTTTTATGATACAAATTTCCCGTTTTCTATGATAATCTACTTCGCAAAATTAGGTAATATTTCCCCCAAAATTCGAAAATCTACTTCCCCGAAAAGTGGATAATCTATTTTCCCGAAAAGTAGAAAATCTGTCTACTTTTCGGGAAAGTAGATACCCAACTTTCCCGGAGAGTAGATATTTCTCATTAGATAACCAACTTTCCCGGAAAGTAGATATTTCCCATTTTTTATGATACAAATTTCCCGTTTTCTATGATAATCTACTTCGCAAAATTAGGTAATATTTCCCCCAAAATACGAAAATCTACTTCCCCGAAAAGTCGATAATCTACTTTCCCGGAAAGTAGATATTTCCCGTTTTTTATGATACAAATTTCCCGTTTTCTATGATAATCTACTTCGCAAAATTAGGTAATATTTCCCCCAAAATTCGAAAATCTACTTCCCCGAAAAGTCGATAATCTACTTTGCCGAAAAGTAGAAATTCTGTCTACTTTTCGGGAAAGTAGATAACCAACTTTCCCGGAAAGTAGATATTTCCCGTTTTTTATGATACAAATTTCCCGTTTTCTATGATAATCTACTTCGCAAAATTAAGTAATATTTCCCCCAAAATTCGAAAATCTACTTCCCCGAAAAGTCGATAATCTACTTTCCCGAAAAGTAGAAAATATATCTACTTTTCGGGAAAGTAGATAACCAACTTTCCCGGAAAGTAGATATTTCCCATTTTTTATGATACAAATTTCCCGTTTTCTATGATAATCTACTACGCAAAATTAGGTAATATTTCCCCCAAAATTCGAAAATCTACTTCCCCGAAAAGTCGATAATCTACTTTCCCGAAAAGTAGAAAATCTATCTACTTTTCGGGAACGTAGATAACCAACTTTCCCGGAAAGTAGATATTTCCCAGTTTTTATGATACAAATTTCCCGTTTTCTATGATAATCTACTTCGCAAAATTACGTAATATTTCCCCCAAAATTCGAAAATCTACTTCCCCGAAAAGTCGATAATCTACTTTCCCGAAAAGTAGAAAATCTATCTACTTTTCGGGAAAGTAGATAACCAACTTTCCCGGAAAGTAGATATTTCCCATTTTTATGATACAAATTTCCCGTTTTCTATGATAATCTACTTCGCAAAATTACGTAATATTTCCCCCAAAATTCGAAAATCTACTTCCCCGAAAAGTCGATAATCTACTTTCCCGAAAAGTAGAAAATCTATCTACTTTTCGGGAAGGTAGATAACCAACTTTCCCGGAAAGTAGATATTTCCCAGTTTTTATGATACAAATTTCCCGTTTTCTATGATAATCTATTTCGCAAAATTACGTAATATTTCACCCAAAATTCGAAAATCTACTTCCCCGAAGTCATTTCGGCCAAAAAATTATATAAAAAAAAAATTATATAAAAAAAAACAAAATTATATAAAAAAAAAAATAAATAAAAATAAATTAAATTTTTTTTATTTTTACTATTTTTATTTTTTATTTTTTTTGTATTTTTTAATTTTTTTTTATATAATAAAAAAATGTATATAAAAAAAACATTTATATATATAAAAAAAAATTTTGATAAAAAAAAAATTTATATAAAAAAAATTATAAAAAAAAAAAATTTATATATAAAAAAAAATATTTTTATATAAAAAAAAATTTTTTATAAAAAAAAAATTTATATTAAAAAAAAAAAAAAATTTATATAAAAAAAAAATAAAAAAAAAAATTTCAAAAAAATTTAAAAAATTAAAAAAAAAAAAAAATTAAAAAAAAAAAAAAAAAAAAAATATGTGTATATAAAAAAAAAAAAAATTAGCAACAAAAAAAAAAATAAAAAATAAAAAAAAAAAATAAAAAAATAAAAAAAATAAAAAAATAAAAAAAAAAAAAAAAATTAAAAAGAAAAATTAAAAATAAATTATAAATTTGGAACAAAATCCATTTTTGGCCGAAATAACCCAAGAAATTAGCAAGTCTATAGCCTTAAAAGGATTTTTTGTGCGCTCGTTTTCTCTCTGAACTAAAATTTAATGTGCCTAACTATTTAAGTACATCAGAATAATACACAAGCACCAAGAAATGACCTCGAAAACCCATAAGTGGCGAGTAATTAGCATTGCAAAAGTAATTAAAATATTCTAAAAATCATTTGAACATTTTCTAAAAGCCATTTGAACAAGTTATAATCAAAATTTCAAATTTTGGTTAACAGATCCTTAAGCAGCACATTCAGGAGTACCTATACTGAAATTTTGAACAAAATCCATTTTTGGCCGAAATGACGAAAATTGTAAGTCTATAGCCTTAAAGGATTTTTATTAAAAAATACGTTCTCTCTCTGAACTAAAATTTAATGTGCCTAACTATTTAAGTTACATCAGAATAATACACAAGCACCAAAATGACCTCAACCATAAGTGGCGAGTAATTAGCATTGCAAAAGTAATTAAAATATTTTAAAAATCATTTGAACATTTTCTAAAAGCCATTTGAACAAGTTATAATCAAGATATCAAATTTTGGTTAACAGATCCTTAAGCAGCACATTAAGGAGTACCTATACTGAAATTTTGAACAAAATCAATTTTTTGGCCGAAAATGACAAAAATTGTAAGTCTATTGCCTTAAAGGATTTTTGGCCAAAAATACTTTTTCTCTCTGAACTAAAATTTAATGTGCCTAACTGTTTAAGTACATCCAGAATAATACACAAGCACCAAGAAATGACCTCGAAAACCCATAAGTGGCGAGTAATTAGCATTGCAAAAGTAATTAACATATTCTAAAAATCATTTGAACATTTTCTAAAAGCCATTTGAACACGTTATAATCAAGATATCAAATTTTGGTTAACAGATCCTTAAGCAGCACATTCAGGAGTACATATACTGAAATTTTGAACAAAATCCATTTTTTGGCCGAAATGAAGAAAATTGTAAGTCTATAATATTAAAGTTTTGGCCAAGAAATGCGTTCTATCTCTGAACTAAAATTTTAATGTGCCTAACTATTTAAAAATTACATCAGAATAATACACAAGCACCAAGAAATGACCTCGAAAAAACCCATAAGTGGCGAGTAATTAGCATTACCAAAAGTAATTAAATATTCTAAAAATCATTTGAACATTTTTCTAAAGCCATTTGAACAAGTTATAATCAAGATATCAAATTTTGGTTAACAGATCGTAAGCAGCACATTCAGGAGTACCTATACTGAAATTTTGAATTAAAAATCCATTTTTTGGTCGAAATGACAAAAATTGTAAGTCTAAAGCCTTAAAGGATTTTTGGCCAAAATACGTTTTCTCTCTGAACTAAAATTTAATGTGCCTAACTATTTAAGTACATCCAGAATAATACACAAGCACCAAGAAATGACCTCGAAAACCCATAAGTGGCGAGTAATTAGCATTGCAAAAGTAATAAAAATATTCTAAAAATCATTTGAACATTTTCTAAAAGCCATTTGAACAAGTTATAATCAAGATATCAAATTTTGGTTAACAGATCCTTAAGCAGCACATTCAGGAGTACCTATACTGAAATTTTGAACAAAATCCATTTTTGGGCCGAAATGAAGAAAATTGTAAGTCTATAGCCTTAAAGGATTTTTGGCCAAAAATACGTTTTCTCTCTGAACTAAAATTTAATGTGCCTAACTATTTAAGTACATCCAGAATAATACACAAGCACCAAGAAATGACCTCGAAAACCCATAAGTGGCGAGTAATTAGCATTGCAAAAGTAATTAAAATATTCTAAAAATCATTTGAACATTTTATAAAAGCCATTTGAACAAGTTATAATCAAGATATCAAATTTTGGTTAACAGATCCTTAAGCAGCACATTCAGGAGTACCTATACTGAAATTTTGAACAAAATCCATTTTTTGGCCGAAAATGACAAAAATTGTAAGTCTATAGCCTTAAAGGATTTTGGCCAAAAATACGTTTTCTCTCTGAACTAAAATTTAATGTGCCTAACTATTTAAGTACATCCAGAATAATACACAAGCACCAAGAAATGACCTCAAAAACCCATAAGTGGCGAGTAATTAGCATTGCAAAAGTAATTAACATATTCTAAAAATCATTTGAACATTTTCTAAAAGCCATTTGAACAAGTTATAATCAGATATCAAATTTTTTGGTTAACAGATCATGTAGCACGTTGGGAGTACCTATACTGAAATTTACGAACAAAATCCATTTTTTGGCCGAAATGGACGAAAATTGTGAAGTCTATAGCCTTAAGGATTTTGGCCAAAATACGTTTTCTCTCTAATTCTAAATTTAATGTGCCTATTTATTTTAGTACATCAGAATAATACACCTAAGCACCGAAATGACCTCAAAAACCCATAAGTGGCAGGTAATTAGCATTGCAAAGAAAGTAATTGGAAATATTCTAAAATGTTTGAACATTTCTAAAGCCATTTGAACAAGTTTATAATCAAGATATCAAATTTTTTGGTTAACAGATCATAAGCAGCATTCAGAGTACCTATACTGAAATTTTTGAACAAAATCCATTTTTTTGGCCAGAAAGCCGGGCGAAAATTATGAAGTCTATAATAGCAAGAAGGATTTTTGGCCAAAAATACGTTTCTCTCTGAACTAAAATTTAATGTGCCTAACTATTTAAGTACATCAGAATAATACCTATAAGCACCAAGAAATGACCTCGAAAACCCATAAGTGGCGAGTAATTAGCATTGCAAAAGTAATTAAAATATTCTAAAAATCATTTGAACATTTTCTAAAGGCCATTTGAACAAGTTATAATCAAGATATCAAATTTTAGTTAACAGATCCTTAAGCAGCACATTCAGGAGTACCTATACTGAAATTTTGAACAAAATCCATTTTTTGGCCAAAATGACGAAAATTGTAAGTCTATAGCCTTAAAGGATTTTTGGCCAAAAATACGTTTTCTCTCTGAACTAAAATTTAATGTGCCTAACTATTTAAGTACATCCAGAATAATACACAAGCACCAATAAATGACCTCGAAAACCCATAAGTGGCGAGTAATTAGCATTGCAAAAGTAATTAAAATATTCTAAAATTCATTTGAACATTTTCTAAAAGCCATTTGAACAAGTTATAATCAAGATATCAAATTTTGGTTAACAGATCCTTAAGCAGCACATTCAGGAGTACCTATACTGAAATTTTGAACAAAATCCATTTTTTGGCCGAAATGACGAAAATTGTAAGTCTATAGCCTTAAAGGATTTTTGGCCAAAAAATACGTTTTCTCTCTGAACTAAAATTTAATGTGCCTAACTATTTAAGTACATTCAGAATAATACACAAGCACCAAAGTATTTATCGAAAACCCATAAGTGGCGAGTAATTAGCATTACCAAAAGTAATTAAACATATTTCTAAAATCATTTTAGACATTTTCCTAAAAACCATTTGAACAAGTTATAATCAGATATCAAATTTTTGGTTAACAGATCCTTAAGCAGCAGCACATTCAGAATTACCCTATACTGAAATTTTGAACAAAAATCCATTTTTTGGCCGAAATGACGAAAATTGTAGAATCTATAATATAAAAGTTTTGTGCAAAATACGTTTTCTCTCTGAACTAAAATTTAATGTGCCTAACTATTTAAAGTACATCCAGAGAATAATACACAAGCACCAAGTGACCTCCGAAAACCCATAAGTGGCGAGTAATTAGCATTACCAAAAGTAATTAAAATATTCTAAAAATCATTTGAACATTTTCTAAAAGCCAATTGAACAAGTTATAATCAAGATATCAGATTTTGGTTAACAGATCCTTAAGCAGCACATTCAGGAGTACCTATACTGAAATTTTGAACAAAATCCATTTTTTGGCCGAAAATGACAAAAATTGTAAGTCTATATAGCCTTAAAGGATTTTTGACCAAAAATACGTTTTCTCTCTGAACTAAAATTTAATGTGCCTAACTATTTAAGTACATCCAGAATAATACACAAGCACCAAGAAATGACCTCGGAAACCCATAAGTGGCGAGTAATTAGCATTGCAAAAGTAATTAAAATATTCTAAAAATCATTTGAACATTTTCTAAAAGCCATTTGAACAAGTTATAATCAAGATATCAAATTTTGGTTAACAGATCCTTAAGCAGCACATTCAGGAGTACCTATGCTGAAATTTTGAACAAAATCCATTTTTTGGCCGAAAATGACAAAAATTGTAAGTCTATAGCCTTAAAGGATTTTTGGCCAAAAATACGTTTTCTCTCTGAACTAAAATTTAATGTGCCTAACTATTTAAGTACATCCAGAATAATACACAAGCACCAAGAAATGACCTCGAAAACCCATAAGTAGCGATAATTAGCATTGCAAAAGTAATTAAAATATTCTAAAAATCATTTGAACATTTTCTAAAAGCCATTTGAACAAGTTATAATCAAGATATCAAATTTTGGTTAACAGATCATGCTTAAGCAGCACATTCAGGAGTACCTATACTGAAATTTTGAACAAAATCCATTTTTTTGGCCGAAAATGACAAAAATTGTCAAGATCTATAAGCCTTAAAAGGATTTTTGACCAAAAAAATACGTTCTCTCTGAACTAAAATTTAATGTGCCTAACTATTTAAGTACATCCAGAATAATACACAAGCACCAATAAATGACCTAAAACCCATAAGTGGCGAGTAATTAGCATTGCAAAAAAAATTAAAATATTTTCTAAAAATCAATATTAGAATGCCTATGCAGAAATTTTGAACAAAATCCATTTTTGGGCCAGAAATGAAGAAAATTGTAAGTCTATAGCCTTAAAGTTTTGGCCAAAATACGTTTTTCTCTCTGAACTAAAATTTAATGTGCCTAACTATTTAAGTACATCAGAATAATACACAAGCACCAAGAAATGACCTCGAAAACCCATAAGTGGCGAGTAATTAGCATTGCAAAAGTAATTAAAATATTCTAAAAATCATTTGAACATTTTCTAAAAGCCATTTGAACAAGTTATAATCAAGATATCCAATTTTGGTTAACAGATCCTTAAGCAGCACATTCAGGAGTACCTATACTGAAATTTTGAACAAAATCCATTTTTTGGCGAAACCAGACGAAAATTGTAAGTCTATAGCCTTAAAAAGGATTTTGGCCAAAAATACGTTTTTCTCTCTGAACTAAAATTTAATGTGCCTAACTATTTAAGTACATCCAGAATAATACACAAGCACCAAGAAATGACCTCGAAAACCCATAAGTGGCGAGTAATTAGCATTGCAAAAGTAATTAAAATATTCTAAAAATCATTTGAACATTTTCAGCCCATTCATTAAAGAGCTGTCTTGTCATCCATGCCTTACGGTTGGACTTCCAATAAACTCCAAGCTTTGTTCTTTTCATTTTCTGTTGCTTGAACACCCTGGGGTTTTCAGAGTGGTAGACAAGCATAGGCTTTAGTCGGAAATCCCCTGAAGCATTGGCACCAAGTAATAGAGTGAGACGGTCTCTCATGGGTTTATGGCCAGGTAAAGAGGCTTCATCTCTGGTGATGAATGTTCTTTTGGGTATCTTTATCCAGAACAGCCCAGTTTTGTCCACATTGAACACTTGCTGTGGAAAATAATTTTCTTCTTCCATCAGTTCTTTAAATTCATCTAAAAACTTTGCTGCCCCTTCCTTATCAGCACTAGCAGCTTCACCATGCCTAGCAACACTGAAAATGTCACTTCTTTTCTTAAATTTTTCGAACCAGCCTTTGCTGGCCCGAAAATCTTCAAATTCTGTGCCTGAAGAACCAGGTTGATCTGTCTTTAAATGTTCGTAAATCTCCCTGGCTCTTTCACAAATGAATTCAGTAGAAACTGAACCACCTTTCATCTGTTTTTCCCTAATCCAGATGATAAGTAACCTCTCAGTTTCTGCAATTAGGGATCTACTTTTAAACACACTTGTAGATTTGTCTGACTTTCACTTCTTTAAATTTGTCTTTCTGTGCAAGAATTGTCGAGAGTTGATGTCGACATGCCATATTCTTTGCATAGCGCATTTGTTCTAATGCCTTGTTCGTGTTTTTTTTTTTCCTGCTTGGTTTGGATTGAAATTGCTTTTCTTGATCTCTTAGGCCCCATGCTGGATTCAAACAATGTCAACACGTGCGTTTAAAGTTAAACTCGTTGTAAATAAAGAATATTTTCTTTAAAATAACACTGCACTGCGCTATATATTGTCAATCTGTAAAATAAATTTCAAAATGACCAATAATTTGCTTGGAAATGCAGAAAAAAGCGTTTAGTTGAAGAGTCTCAAGCAAGATGTTCCCTCCAGTGAAAACAGAGAGACTGATGCCCGTTTGCTGTGTTAAGAGGCTGGATGCCGCGCATTAAACTACAGTATTACCCCGCCTAACGCGGTTTCACTTAACGCGTTTTATCATATACGCGGTGCCTCGCCAGAGCTGAACTTTCACTTAACACGGATTTTTTCCACATATACGCGGTGAGTGTCCGGCTCGAGATGCTATTTTTAGATTTGCCCCACCCTGCCTGACTGCCTGTTTTAGCTCATAAAATTCATACAAATTACCGGGCCAGAATATAATTTACATTGCTGGAATTCTTATAATTTGGTGATCATTTTGAATATAAACATCATATTTTTGCATTAGACATACAAATTTTAGAAAATTTTTTTTCTCAAATTAACTATGTTATCTTTTGTGCAAAATATATGACATTTATATTCAAAATATTCCTGGTCTTACAAGGAATCCAGCAATGTCAATTATATTATCCTAACTTTAGTTTGAGGTATTATTTATTAAAATTTAGTGGTTATCCCACACATCTCCTTGGGACGGTTGGTGGGGGTGGGGGGGAGGGAGGGACCAACCGACCATCTGTTACCGTGTGAAGAATTATTATTTTTTTTTATTAACTGAAGATATTTGTTTTAGCTCATAAAACCCTTCAGTGGCGAGTAATTAGCATTGCAAAAGTAATTAAAATATTCTAAGAATCATTTGAACATTTTCTAAAAGCCATTTGAAACAGTTATAATCAAGATATCAAATTTTGGTTAGCAGATCCTTAATCAGCACATCTAGGAGTACCTACTGAAATTTGAACAAAATCCATTTTTACGAAAATGGCAAAAAATGTAAGTCTATTGGCCTTAAAGGATTTTTGGCCAAAATACTTTTTCTCTTCTGAACTAAAATTTAATGTGCCTAACTATTTAAGTACATCCTGAATAATACACAAGCACCAAAAATGGATTCCTCGAAAACCCATAAGTGGCGAGTAATTAGCATTGCAAAAGTACTAAAATATTCTAAAAATCATTTGGAACATTTTCTAAAAGCTATCATTTCAACAAGTTATAATCAAGATATCAAATTTGGTTAACAGATCCTTAAGCAGCACATTCAGGAGTACCTATACTGAAATTTTGAACAAAATCCATTTTTGGCCGAAAATGACAAAAATTGTAAGTCTAAAGCCTTAAAGGATTTTTGGCCAAAAATACGTTTTCTCTCTGAACTAAAATTTAATGTGCCTAACTATTTAAGTACATCCTGAATAATACACAAGCACCAAGAAATGACCTCGAAAACCCATAAGTGGCGAGTAATTAGCATTGTAAAAGTAATTAAAATATTCTAAAAATCATTTGAACATTTTCTAAAAGCCATTTGAACAAGTTATAATCCAGATATCAAATTTTGGTTAACAGATCCTTAAGCAGCACATTCAGGAGTACCTATACTGAAATTTTTAACAAAATCCATTTTTTGGCCGAAATGACGAAAATTGTAAGTCTATAGCCTTAAAGGATTTTTGGCCAAAAATACGTTTTCTCTCTGAACTAAAATTTAATGTGCCTAACTATTTAAGCACATCCAGAATAATACACAAGCACCAAGAAATGACCTCGAAAACCCATAAGTGGCGAGTAATTAGCATTGCAAAAGTAATTAAAATATTCTAAAAATCATTTGAACATTTTCTAAAAGCCATTTGAACAAGTTATAATCAAGATATCAAATTTTGGTTAACAGATCCTTAAGCAGCACATTCAAGAGTACCTATACTGAAATTTTGAACAAAATCCATTTTTTGGCCGAAAATGACAAAAATTTTAAGTCTAAAGCCTTAAAGGATTTTGGGCCAAAAATACGTTTTCTCTCTGAACTAAAATTTAATGTGCCTAACTATTTAAGTACATCCTGAATAATACACAAGCACCAAAAAATGACCTCGAAAACCCATAAGTGGCGAGTAATTAGCATTGCAAAAGTAATTAAATATTCTAAAAATCATTTGAACATTTTCTAAAAGCCATTTGAACAAGTTATAATCAAGATATCAAATTTTGGTTAACAGATCCTTAATCAGCACATTCAGGAGTACCTATACTGAAATTTTGAACAAAATCCATTTTTGGCCGAAAATGGCAAAAAATGTAAGTCTATTGCCTTAAAGGATTTTTGGCCAAAAATACTTTTTCTCTCAGAACTAAAATTTAATGTGCCTAACTATTTAAGTACATCCTGAATAATACACAAGCACCAAAAAATGACCTCGAAAACCCATAAGTGGTGAGTAATAAGCATTGCAAAAGTAATTAAAATATTCTAAAAATCATTTGAACATTTTCTAAAAGCCATTTCAACAAGTTATAATCAAGATATCAAATTTTGGTTAACAGATCCTTAAGCAGCACATTCAGGAGTACCTATACTGAAATTTTGAACAAAATCCATTTTTTGGCCGAAAATGACAAAAAATGTAAGTCTATTGCCTTAAAAGATTTTTGGCCAAAAATACTTTTTCTCTCTGAACTAAAATTTAATGTGCCTAACTATTTAAGTACATCCTGAATAATACACAAGCACCAAAAAATGACCTCGAAAACCCATAAGTGGCGAGTAATTAGCATTGCAAAAGTAATTAAAATTTTCTAAAAATCATTTGAACATTTTCTAAAAGCCATTTCAACAAGTTATAATCAAGATATCAAA
>NW_024746353.1:45000-98456 GCF_018991925.1 Homarus americanus | reverse complement strand
ATACTGAAGCCACTCTCGCCCTCTCGATCATCTCAAATCTCGCATACACGCCACACAACGAGGCATTCAACGAAAATTCAGACCACCTGAAACAGCAGGGTAGCGTCACACTGTACCACTATGACGCTTTGTAACCGGTGACGACAACCGCCACTACAAGAATATCAATCCCTGACTCGATCTCAACGGCTTATGTACATGAGACTGCGCTAGAATTTGCAGGTACCTGTAGAGATTACGGTGGCAGCCTGAGCCTCACGCATTTTATAGCTTTGGCAATGACCGGCTCTCACCTCTCACTACGTCCTCCACTTTGCGGCCTCCTCTATGGAATTCCCCAGCCGTTGCAACACCTCTTGCCTCCAGACAGATATCCTCCTCCTGGTCACAGGCTGGCATTTGACATTATTGAGATACCTCTTTACCTTAAACAGATAAAATGCTGCAGGAACTTACACTCATCATTCTCTCTCACTTTATGTAACCCATGGAACCTATGACCACCCAAAGTCTTTTTACGCCCTTAATGCACTTTGCCGTTGGGCTATTTCGGCCGTGCTCCTTGATTGGCTCAGTACTTATTGTTTAATATGACGTGGGGGGTGGGGGGGGGGGCTGGCTAGGAAATTAGGTTCTTTAATTGGTTAGGTTAGGTTCTATTAGGTTCTAGTAAATGTCGCCTCTTTTATAATTATAAGGTTCCATGCACAACAGAAATATGGTTAGGTATGTTTACAGGTACACAATGATCGACTAAAGGCGAAATAAATGCCAAATGCCACCAGTCAAGGTCAAATACAGTTCTCGCGTTGTTCGTCGGTAATGGACGCACATAACATAGCTCTTGCAGGAACTTAGCGGGTCACGGCAAGTGTTGCTACACAAACCTTGTACAAAGTCAGTTAACAGCTTCATACTGTAGTTTAAAAGTTCGTTCCTGCTAAAATAACACTTGAGGTGATTCTTTTGTTAGTTCACCCAAGTCTTAGCTCTCACGGACCATTTGCCGGTTGTATCCTGTCATCACCTGCTGTATACTTTATACTGTACCCACTAAGATAATTGAATTGTGTATATAAGGTAAAGTCTTTGTGTAATTTGAAAACCATTAAGGGAATTATTTCTGTTCTTCCATTTGTATCTAAAGAGGAAAATATAATTTAGGAATTATTGAGAATTGAGAGTCTGTTTAATTATTATTGTTAAGAGGAGTGGTGTTTAATTGCTCGTGTGTGTGTGTGTGTGTGTGTGTGTGTGTGTGTGTGTGTGTGTGTAGCTCGTGTGTGTGTGTGTGTGTGTAGCCAGGGTTGTTATAGATAGATGTTGATTGTCACGTATCATATAGTGCTGACAGTAATATAACACAGACAGACACAGATACACAACACTGTCAAAATATTTATATCCTGTTAATATTTCTATGTGTATCTTTAATTTCCCCCCGAGTGGGTTGATACTGTGTTGTAAAATATATATATAAACTGTGTATATTATATAAATGACTGACTGCCGCTGGAGAGACAGGTAAATATTGAGTGAGGCAACCAGGTATGACAACATGGCGGGAGGGAAGCGAGTTGATCTTGTCTTGTTTATCTACCTTGTTGAACACTATGCTGATACCAGTGGTTTCTTGAGCACCGACGCCAAACTTAGGTTATTGGAACCTCTTGTAGCGAACTGTGGCGTGTTTTGTAAGTGAAGACATTGATTCAGAGTGTGTGTGTATGTGTAAGTGTGTGTATGTGTGTGTGTATGTGTGTGTGTGTGTGTATGTGTGTGTGTGTGTGTGTGTGTGTGTGTGTGTGTGTGTGTGTGTGTGTGTGTTAAAAATCCCTAAGACTTCCTACACACCGATATATTTTAAGCCAATATCCGTGCACTCTGGGGTAAAAATATTGGAACCTCTTCGTTAAATGTCGCAAATATCAGTCACTTGAGTGTAAGAGAAATATATTGTAGTATATAGTTTTGTTGACCTGACCTGACCTGACCTGGCTTGACTTTCTCACTGTCTCCCTATTGAAGATGTTTGTGATTCTTCTTCTTCTTATTATTATTTTTATTATTATTATTATTATTATTATGATTATTATTATTATTATTATTATTATTATTATTATTATTATTATTATTATTAACGTGTTTATAAAGGGTTAATGTCACTTCGTTAATTTTAGATGGGTTTTATTGTCATTAGGGTTTTGGACATGGTGTATGAATTTTTAGGACATAGTGTACGAAATTTTAAGATATTTATGATATTTTTGGACATGGTGTATTGATTTTTAGGTTGGCCTAAATTTTTCGGACATGTCTTAAAGTACCAGGATAATGCATGGAATTTTAGGACACGGTGTATGATTTTTGGACACGGTGTATGATTATTTTTGACATTCTCTATGATTCTATTTTTATTTTTTGGATATGCGTGAATATTTGGTCTTCAATTCCAATGTTTCACGTTTCCTGACCTGACTGATAGGTGTTTTTCTCGACGTGGGATTGTTTTTCCATTGTCTGTTTAAGGCAGTAAGTGTCCAAGTTCTTAGTCACAGTTGTATATAAAGTGTTCCAGAAAAATGTCCCTGCCTCCCTCCCTGCCTGCCTCCCTCCCTCCCTCCCTGTCTGCCTGCCTGCTCCCTCCCTCCCTCCCTGCCTCCCTGTCTGCCTACCTGCTCCCTCCCTGCCTGCCTCCTTGCCTGTCAGCTCCCTGCCTCCCTCCCTCCCTCTCACAGTGTCTCAAGGAGCAGGCAGGGAGGGAAGCAGGGACATTTTTCTGGGACACCCTATATACGTGTTATGTATGCTGTGGGAGCGTTTGTTTACATATCTTAATAAACATCCTGCTCTCTCTCTCTCTCTCTCTCTCTCTCTCACACCACCAGAGCGCCTCCCTCAGTACATCACACCGGCCTCAACCTCAACGACTCCCCCCCGCTTATATTAAATGGACAATATTTACCGGCAGATGAAAGCTAAACACACTGGTGCCACCAACACAAGCGGGAGACGAGAGGAAGGGGGGAATGGAGGGGTGATGGAGGAGAGGAGAAGATGGGGTAAGAGTGGGGGTGATGGAGGAAGGAGGAGGGTGGTGGGGTGATGGAGGGGAAGGAAGACGCAAGAAAGGGGAGGGAAGGGTAAGGTGGTGGAAGGGGAGGAGAAGAGAAGGGGAGGGATTCGAAACCTGGAACTTGCCTGCAGCTCTGCGTCAGTCCTTCTCTTTGACTTCTATGCCTCAAACACACACACACACTCAAGCTTTGATCCTTTCGCAAGAGCAAGTAAAGCTTCTGAGAGGGGAAGAGTGAGGGAGGAAAGGAGTGAGGAACAGGGAGGGAGAGAGGGGTCATGGAGGGAAAAAGAAGGGTCAGTGAGGGAGGGAGGGAGGGAGAGAAGAGTCAGTGAGGGAGGAGGAGGGAGAGAAGATTCCTTGAGGAGGAGAGAAGGGGGCTGGATGTTTGAGCCTGGACATTTCTAGAGCAGGGAGACAAGTGGTAAGTGGTGGGCTGATATAATGGCTAACGTCCTGTGTTCATGTGTACGGTGTGTGTGTGTGTGTGTGTGTGTGTGTACGGTGTGTGTGTGTGTGTGTACGGTGTGTGTGTGTGTGTGTGTGTGTGTGTGTGTGTGTGTGTGTGTGTGTGTGTGTGTGTGTGTGTGCAGTGTGTGTGTGTGTGTGTGTGTGTGTGTACGGTTGTATGTGTGTGTGTGTGTGTGTGTGTGTGTGTGTGTGTGTGTGTGTGTGTGTGTGTGTGTGTGTGTAGGTAATTAATTATAAGTCAAGACTGAGTAATAAATCCAAGGAGCACCTGAAAATTAGTCACCTCAGCATATTTCACCTAATGATTAAACACCTTAACGTTACCTGGTGGGGTTAGGTTAGGTTAGGTCATGTTAGACAAGGTTAAGTATTAAGTATTAGGTTAGACTAGGATAAAAGAGGTTAAGTTAAGCTAGGATAGATTAGGTTAAGTTAAGCTAGGATAGATTAGGTTAAGTTAAGCTAGGATAGATTAGGTTAAGTTAAGCTAGGATAGATCAGGTTAAGTTAAGCTAGGATAGATTAGGTTAAGTTAAGCTAGGATAGATTAGGTTAAGTTAAGCTAGGATAGATTAGGTTAAGTTAAGCTAGGATAGATTAGGTTAAGTTAAGCTAGGATAGATTAGGTTAAGTTAAGCTAGGATAGATTAGGTTAAGTTAAGCTAGGATAGATTAGGTTATGTTAAGCTAGGATAGTGTAGGTTAAGTTAAGCTAGGATAGATTAGGTTAAGTTAAGCTAGGATAGATTAGGTTAAGTTAAGCTAGGATAGATTAGGTTAAGTTAAGCTAGGATAGATTAGGTTAAGTTAAGCTAGGATAGATTAGGTTAGGCTAGCGTTGGGGTGGTTAATCTTCAGGTGAAATTGGCTAGGGGGTCTGATGTTGGTGTGGTCCCCAATTTCTTATTATACAAAAGATAGATTAATTCAGTAACTTTTTTGTTATATTAGAAACGACAATAAATTCTCACAAACATCTTTCTCACAAGTATCTTTCTCACAAATATCTTTCTCACAAACATCTTTCTCACAAACATCTTTCTCACAAACATCTTTCTCACAAACATCTTTCTCACAAACATCTTTCTCACAAACATCTTTCTCACAAACATCTTTCTCACAAACATCTTTCTCACAAGTATCCTTCTCACAAACATCTTTCTCACAAACATCTTTCTCACAAACATCTTTCAACTTGGTACAATAAGAATGCTAACAAAACAGTGTAAATAGATCTGGTCATTAGGAAGGTGAAGAATGTCAATGAAAGGCAGGTAAACATATATCTCCCCTTGTTGTGGTGATGAAGGCAAAAACAGGTACCCCTTTTGGATGAGCAGAACACAGGTATCCCTCTTGGGTGATGAAGGCAGGACACAGGTATCCCTCCCCTGTTGTGGTGATGAAGGCAGGTAAACACAGGTATCCCTCCCCCTTGTTGTGGGGATGAAGGCAGGTAAACACAGGCCCCTCCCCTGTTGTTGATGAAGGCAGGTAACACAGGTATCCTCCCCCTTGTTGTGGTGATGAACATAAACACTCCTTGTGGTGTGATGAAGGCAGGTAAACACAGGTCCTCCCTGTTGTGGTGATGGAGGCAAACACAGGTATCCCTCCTTGTTGTTGTGGTGATGAAGGCAGGTAAAACAGGTATCCCTCCCTTGTTGTGGTGACACAGTATCCTGGGTGACAGAAACACATTCCCCCCTTTTGGGATGAAGGCAGGTAAACATGGCATTCCCTTGTTGTGGTGATGAAGGCAGGTAAACACAGGTATCCTCCCCCTTGTTGTGGTGATGAAGGCAGGTAAACACAGGTATCCCTCCCTTGTTGTGGTGATGAAGGCAGGTAAATGGTATCCCTCCCTTGTTGTGTGATGGCAGAACACAGGTATCCTCCCCTTGTTGTGGTGATGAAGGCAAACACAGGTATCCTCCCTGTTGTGGTGATGAAGGCAGGTAAACACAGGTATCCCTCCTGTTGTTAGTAGGTGTTACAGGTATCCTCCCCTTTGTGGTGATGAAGGAGGTAACACAGGTATCCCCCCTTGTTGTGTGATGAAGGCAGGAACACAGGTATCCTCCTTGTTGTGGTGATGAAGGCAGGTAAACACAGGTATCCCTCCCCTTGTTGTGGTGATGAAGGTAAACACAGGTATCCCCCCTTGGGTGATGAAGGCAGAACACAGGTATCCCCCCCTTGTTGTGGTGATGAAGGCAGGTAAACATGGGTATCCTCTTGTTGTGGTGATGAAGGCAGGTAAACACAGGTATCCCTCCCTTGTTGTGGTGATGAAGGCAGGTAAACATGCATCCTCCTCCCCTTGTTGTGGTGATGAAGGCAGGTAAACACAGATCCTGTTGTGGTGATGAAGGCAGGTAACACAGGTATCCCTCCCTTGTTGTGGTGATGAAGGCAAACACAGGTATCCCCCCCTTGTTGTGGTGATGAAGGAGAAACAGGTATCCCTCCCCTTGTGGGGTGATGAAGGCAGGTAAACAGGTATCTCCTCTGTTGTGGTGATGAAGGCAGGTAAACACAGGTATCCTCCCTTGTTGTGGTGATGAAGGCAGGTAAACACAGGTATCCTCCCCTTGTTGTGGTGATGAAGGCAGGTAAACACAGGTATCCCTTGTTGTGGTGGGATCACTTTGGTGGAGGTAAACAGAGTCAAGTTGTCTACAATAGGTGGCTGTTTGTGCCATGGCTCCATGAAATACTTTTTGTAAAAACTGGCCTGAACTGACCTGACCTGACCTTTCTGCCCTGCCTAAACTAGAATAGATTTAAGGTCGTTAGATTTGGACGATATCTCGCGTTAACCTGACCTAACATGACCTAACTAACCCTAATTGCGTTGTATTTCCCACCGCACCACAACCGAGTCTAGGGGACCGTAACTGTGTATCACAACACCACAAAATTCTGATAAAGAAACTCGTCCTGGTAGGTTAGGTTAGGTCAGCTTTTGATTAAGTCAGATTAACTCAAGGTATCGTCACCTAACCTAACCTACTCACCCAGTCAAGGTTTTGAGTAAACACGCAAGCAAATTTGAACTCACGGACGCACTCACGCACATTTTCGACGCACGTAGTACTGAACGCACGGACGGAGCTGATACCATATTATCCTGTTGAGTGGCTGAAGTTACGTTCCTTAAACAGAACATTGTGCGGTGGAAAGAATAATATCAACCTAACTCTAACCTAAACCAATCTAACCTAACCTAACCTAACCTAACCTAACCTAACCTAAACCTAATCTAATTCCAACCCAACCTAACCTAACCTAACCCAACCTAATCCAACCAGACGTAACGTAACCTCATTTAACCCAACTTATCGTACCTAAGAGCATCACACACCCACACATACGTATATCATTCGGGCTTATGTGTGTATGTATGTATGTATGTATGTATGTCTAGGATGAATGTTATTGAATGTTGATGATAAAAACAGAGCTTACGAATGTTGTCAGTGTTGTCTGTGGTTGAAGAGACATGCTCAGGTATGGGGGTAGGTGGGCTGGTGGGCTGGGTGGAGGTGGGTTGGGTGGGTGGCTGGTTGGTGGCAGGGGTGGGTTGGTGGGCAGGGTGGGTTGGTGGCAAGGGCTGGGTCTATATAATGTAAATATTCATCACCAGCTGTGTAGGGGGGACTAATCTATATCTGACCTTCCGGGAGATTCGTTTGTGTCTCTGAGTTTTAATTCTTCTCGCGTTATTAGTTTAGCTGATGAGGTGATTAGTGTGTGTGGGTGTGTTGGAGTATACACACACACACACACACACACACACACACACACACACACACACACACACACACACACACACACACACACACACACACACACACAGAGCTGGCCATGAAGCTCCTCCTCACTGTAACACCAACAGTTATCTCCAACAACTACACTAACGACCCTAACTAGGATGATAACGTTATCAACTCGAACCATTAACAACTTGGTGGATGCCTAACTTAATAGAACATAACCTAACCTAGCTTAATCTGAGCTGAGCTAGTCAAACTTAAGCTAACCTAATGTAAGCCTTATTATCCCATCCTAACCTAACCTAACCTAACCTAACCCAACCAACCAATTTAATCTTTCGTAATATATAAAGTCTTGTTTACCTGTCGATATGTTGGCCAGGTTGACGCTGTAAACAAACGTGGTGAGGATGTAAACAAAGCTATTAGGGACGTAAACACACCTGTAAGGATGACTAAACACACCTGTAAGGATGACTAAGACATACCTGTAAACACACCTGAGCCTTCATCAGTGGTCCAATATGAAGGTTCAAAATCCTTCCATTAGTTATCCTTTTCTTCCCTCACTCAATAACCTCTTTTGTTTCGACTATTGACTTCCTTTAAAGAAGAACTGTGAGCGATAAGAGAGAGAGAGAGAGAGAGAGAGAGAGAGAGAGAGGTTACATAAATAGATTGATTGAAAGAAAATAGAGAGAATATATAGATACAGAGAGAGAGAAAAAAAGTTGGATATATAGATAAATTGAAAGAAAGCAGAAGGATAAAGGGGTGAAAGAAAGGAGAAAGATTGAGAGAGATAAAGAAAGGAGAGAGAGAAAGATCGGCCATGGTGTTTAAATATTTATCGAGATAATCCCGTGTATTCAGCGCCACGACTACGCGGTGACCCAGAGGAAGGAAGGGACACCATAGGCTGGGGAGACAAGGCATTAGAGACGTCCCCATGTGTGTGTGTGTGATGGTAGGGTAGGTGGTGGGAGGTGTAGGTGGTGGTGGTTGTGGGGGTAGTAGTGGTGACAGGTGGTAGGTGTGTAGTAGTGGTGGTGATGGTGCAGTGGTGATGGTGATAGTGTATCTTGTACATGGGGAAGTGTGATTGGTAATATGTGTTTTTATATTAGAAAATCACCCAAAATTTCAAGTACAGAATGATTTTTTGTTCGTGATATCAAGTATAGGATGATATATTTTTGTTTGTATCAAGATCACTAGTTACAAGGTATTATTATTATCACTGAACCCATACAAATGACAAAGATGAGTTTTTTATATTAAACCTTCTAAGATAACAAGTATAGGGCGATTTTTATACCACTATTTCCGGAAAGTATCAATGGAAGGTATTATTCTTAGCAGTAAAACCACAATAATTACACTCTTATTATCATTCTTCCGTCCAACAAGATATTTGGTTAGGTTAGGTTAGGTTTGGTTAGGTTAGCTTTGACGGCACTTTGTATATGAACGTCACTTAAGAAGAGAAAGTGACTTGGTATGAACATGACATATATACTGTAGGAATAATAGTTGATGAACATGGGTGTGTGTGTGTGTGTACTTACAGTTAGAATTCCTTGTATGGTATGAGTTAACGAGCTGCATGACCCAGTGTTTAAGGTGTAGAAGCTGTCGCCAACACAACAATCACACCCCGAGTTAACGAGTTGCATGACCCAGTGTCAAGGAATAGTCCGAGAAGACCGGATAACTCACTAACTGCACTGACTAACCATTACCCCGGAACACGATTAACATCCAGGTTCCCATTCACTTGCGAGGCGAGCATGATGATCATTACACCACAGGTCGCCATACATATAGTTACTAACCTTTAAGTTTGATCTGCATATACTGCAACATGGCGGGGTCCTCCAAAAGGTCTTCAAGGTCTGATGTTCGCTTGTCAGCCTCAAACTGGCTAAGCCATTTTCTTCTTCTTCTGGTCGGTGGCACGGGCGAAGGTCTTGAAATATTCCAACGAGGAAGTTGTCGAGGTCCTTGGGCACTTCTCCTCCTCTTTTCATACTTGAAGCGTCGCTGAAGGCGCGCTTCTTGCGGTATCTGGCCAGCTGGGCGTGGTAGCGGGTGGGGATGGTAGAAGAGAAGGAGGAGGTCTTGGGTGAGGGGTTGATGGCGAGGTGGTGGTGGTGGTGGTAGTGGTGGTGGTGGTCTTGTTGGCGGCAGCAGCAGCAGTAGTAGCAGTAGCAGGGAGTGGCGTCACAGCAACTGTGTCTCTTTCTCCTGTTGATGGTGTCTCTGATGGCACTCTTCTGGGCTTCCTGCTTCTTCCAGAATCTGCTAGCAGCTGATCTTATTGACTTCCTCAACTGCTGGCGGTCAGAGCTGCTCATGACGTCCCCTGGGATCACACCGTTGATGGCTTTATTTCTCCTGACTGAGTCAACAACGTCGTAGTGCCCGGGTGACGGCATGAGACTCTGTACCTGGTCAAGAGGCTCCAGGTCATACGAGTCATCCAGAGTATCAGAGTCTCGCTTACCGATCTCGTACATGTGGTTAAGACGCTCCAGGTCTGAGAAAGGGCATGTTGTACAGGTGGTAGAGGTAGTCCTTCTCCGTCAGAGGCTCTCGGCTAGGGCTCAGTGAACCTTTCTCTGGCACGTAGTCGTCGCTGAAGTAGCCGTCGTCTTCCAGGAGCAGTTCCTTCTTCTTCCGGTCCTGCTGCTGCTGGATGTTCCTCTCCCTGAAGAGTGATGGCACCTTGGGGTAGTCGTCGTACTCCTGGTAGTCCTCTGCCAGCTCGGGCAGCATCACCCTGCTCTCGTAGTCATACTGAGGCTGGGGCTGGTAGGACCGCTTGCGGTAAAGCGGGTAGCGGTACCTGAGGGAGAGAGAAACAGTGGTAGTGTGGATATCATGACATAGAAGGTTAGAGAAGAAGAACAATAAGAGGTGGCATGAAGGAAGGTGATGCCAGGCAGCACTGCGGATGGTCCTCTGTTGCCAGACTCAACAAGCGGTGGACGTGAGCGATCGTTACTAGGAGCAGAGAGGCAGCCAGCACTACCACACGAAACATATGGGTGGAGTAGCACTTGAAGGTGTCATGCAGAGATAAATGAAGAGATAGTTTCAATCATTCCTTTATGATAATTAAAAAGTCATTATCCTATCTCTGTTTATATTATCGTCCTATAAAGGTACAGTACCAATATTCAGATATTTATTCAGGATCTCAATAATTGTTTAGGTAAAATTGTGCTCAAGATGTTGTGAGGTGGATGTGAGGTGAGTTGTGGGAGGTGGATGTGAGGTGAGTTGTGGGAGGTGGATGTGAGGTGAGTTGTGGGAGGTGATGAGGTGAGTTGTGGGAGGATGTGGAGGAGTTGGGAGGTGGATGTGAGGTGAGTTGTGGGAGGTGGATATGAGGTGAGGGGGGAGGATGCTGACATGGAGTGGAGGTGCACTGACAGGTACAGTACTTACCCACGCTGACATACTGGCGGTGTACATGGGACGATGGTGTGTCTGTGTACGTAGGAGAGGGGCGTCTATGTACTTGTAAGTTGTAAGGCATTCTTGTACTGTTGAAATAAAGTTGTATTTACCTGCAGCTTACTGTACATGGGAGAAAACACTACCAACTGCTCCTGTGATGGAAGTACTTGTTGAGCTCCTGGTAGACGTCTTGGCTACCTACTTGCACTTAGTATTACCAGCGGTGTTGACGATCTACCTGCGCACACGATAGCAAAGTATACCAACCTGCGCACACGATAGCAAAGTATACCAACCTGCGCACACGATAGCAAAGTATACCAACCTGCGCACACGGGGGGGAAAGAACAACCTGCGCACACGAGAGACGGCTCCAGCCGGAGTATGGTCTGGAGGAGGTGCAAAATGCAAGAACATCAACAGACTCTGCTCACTAAGAGGTGGTGGTCGGGTCGTGTTGTTAAAACTGTGGCCAGCCTCCTGCCCAATTAATACCCCCTCCACCCCTTGATGTTAATAGTCAACCTGTAAATATCAGAAGGACTCGACTCTGAAGAATTCTGATAAGGTTCGTAGGATATATTTCTCCTCGTATCTGGAATCTGGATGAAGGTACATTTGGTCCTTCTTACTTTAAGCTGACACAGAAAATAACAGGTAATTTGACGCCGATTGACCTATGAAGCAAGTCTTCTCTATTTCCGTCTGGCCTTAGCAACCGTGATAGCTCAGACACACAGATTGGTTGCTAAGGTCAAACTCCATATATCACCTTGTAAAAACATCTCACTGTAATATATTTTAAAAAGCTATTTGATATATTATTCTTTACAAGCTAAGGATATAATGTGATGATGAACAGCAAATAGGAACGTCGTCTGGGTCACCACTTAAATTTGATTGGTTAATTCGGTAAAAGTGAGCGGGGGGCTGTCGATAGGTCAGGTCAATTACTGATAAATGTTTCTTTATCCCCAATGACGAGAGACAAATATAAAACTTTTTAAACTTTTGATAATTTTGCCTTGATAATATTATCATCATGTGTACCGTCAGGCTATAGTCTCAGAAGTTATCATTACGACTAAGAATCACCAGGTGTTTTATGTGAAGGGTTGACCACTAAATACATCGACAGTACATGTGATCTTAGGTCAACCTCACAGATACTACCAGTCATAACGCCTTGGGATAACTAACCAAAGGGTGAGTTGGTTTCCACAGTTAGATAGTTATGACTGGTAATAATCATAGGGCAGGGCCGTGAGTTTTAACAATACAAGCCGTAACATAGAAAGACTAACAACAATTCCTAAGTTTAATTGTGGAGGGAGATTTATTATAAAAAGTTTACTCTAAATTAAATAAACTAAATAATGTAATTAACAAAGATTATACACAAAAAATAATTAATTAAATGTATAAATAATGTCTAATTAATCCATCAGTAGTAATTAATAGGTCGTGTCTACAGTTGTTTATGGGGAATATATAATTAGAGTGTATTTCTAGTTCATCTTTGGTGAGGTGTTAAATATGACCTAGTCTAAACGTGACCCAGATTAACCTGACATAACCAGGGCGTATTATAACTGTGTCCTATGATAACTAAACCTTGGGTACGATTAATTACCCCCTTGAGTATAATGACTTATCCCCCCAAGGTGTTAAGTCATTATAATCAAGAGGTCAATTCATCATACTCAAGAGGTTAAGACACCGTTGTCAAGTGGTTAACCGCTCGAGTATAATGAATAACCACTTGAGAACGATGACTTAACTCTTTAAATACGATTCAAAAAGTCACACAATACCAAAGTTTAGGTGAAATTCTAAACAACTTTTTACACAAACATGAATAAGAAAGTTGGAACTAAAAATTGAATCTAATTATGTATTGGAAAAATCAGGGGTTATTGTTTTTATCTTATGGGGTTCGGTGGTTCAGTGTTCATTATACAGAGGTTCGGTGGTTCAGTGTTCATTATACAGAGGTTCGGTGGTTCAGTGTTCATTATACAGAGGTTCGGTGGTTCAGTGTTCATTATACAGAGGTTCGGTGGTTCAGTGTCAGAGGTCTGGTGGGTCAGTGTTCATTATACAGAGAGTCGGTGGTTGAGGTCAGAGGTCTGGTGGGTCAGTGTTCATTATACAGAGTCGGTGGTTCAGTGTCAGAGGCTGGTGGTTCAGTGTTCATTATACAGAGGTTCGGTGGTTCAGTGTCAGAGGTTCGGTGGGTCAGTGTCGGGTTTGGTGGTTCAAGGGTTCAGTATAAGGTTCGAGATCTGACCTAAAATGGTTCACTCTCTCTGGCTGAATCCCCATCCAACTTGTTGAATAGAACTGTAATGGCCCGAGTCTCGAGCTATTTTTAGTTGATAGTGGGGAGCTATTTAGTGTGAAGAACGTATTAATGTGAAGAGGGGAGCTATTTATGATTGACTGTGGGAAGCTATTAGATGAGGCGAGCTATTTTTGGTTGAATGTGGGGAGCTATTTAGTGTGGGGAACTATTTGTAACTATCATGATGAGCTGTTATTACCATACTGAGATGACGTCGCTACCATACTTCATAATTATGTCAAACTACCATTATTACAATAATATATGTAACATAAATATCATGGTAGTGTTGATAGCTACCATGATGAACCATTATTTTGACGGTGTGGTTGTTGGTGTGCTCAATGACTACCATTATTTACCATACTATTATTTGGCTACCATGGTGAAACATTAGTACGATACTTGATTTATATAACTACCATTACTACAATACTGGATGTTTATATCTACCATGATGCACCATTATTACCATACTGATGTT
This sequence comes from Homarus americanus, assembly GCF_018991925.1. NCBI lineage: Eukaryota > Metazoa > Arthropoda > Malacostraca > Decapoda > Nephropidae > Homarus > Homarus americanus. Next base: position 84,837 of record NW_024746353.1, on the reverse strand, counting down.
TATATCTACCATGATGCACCATTATTACCATACTAATGTTTATATTATGATGCAATAATATTATACTAATGTTTATATATACTATGATGCACCATTATTACCATACTAATGTTTATATCTACCATGATGCACCATTAATATTATACTAATGTTTATATCTACCATGATGCACCATTAATGTTATACTAAGTTTATATCTACCATGATGCACCATTATTACCATACTAATGTTTATATTTACTATGATGCACCATTATTACCATACTAATGTTTATATCTACCATGATGCACCATTAATATTATACTAATGTTTATATCTACCATGATGCACCATTAATGTTATACTAATGTTTATATCTACCATGATGCACCATTATTACCATACTAATGTTTATATTTACCATGATGCACATTAATGTTATACTAATGTTTATATATACCATGATGCACCATTATTACCATACTTAATGTTTATATCTACCATGATGCACCATTAATATTATACTAATGTTTATATCTACCAGATGCACCATTAATGTTATACTAATGTTTATATCTACCATGATGCACCATTATTACCATACTAATGTTTATATCTACCATGATGCACCATTAATGTTATACTAATGTTTATATCTACCATGATGCACCATTATTACCGTAGTTTATATATATATATATATATATATATATATATATATATATATATATATATATATATATATATATATATATATATACACATATATATTTACTTACCCTGATGTATAACGTTGTATATAACTCACCACACTACACCATTCACTACCATACTAAAATTGATATAGTTACCATGATGCCTGAATAATTTATATAGGTGTCTCATTCCTCCGGTCAGCTTTAGTGATACATGTGTGTAGGTTAGGTTAGGTTAGGCTTGGTTAGGTTAGTTTAGGTTAGGTTAGTTTAGGTTTGGTTAGGTTTGGTTAGTTTAGGTTTAAGGTTAGTTTAGGCTGGTTTAGGTTAGGTTAGGTAAGTTTAGGTTAGGTTCGGATTGTCCCCATGTGGTATACTGCTCTGTACATTGATTGGTATTATTCCTTATTATCAATTTAAATACACCATCATGATCAGAGCACTATCATGATCAGAGCACCATCATGATCAGAGCACCATCATGATCAGAGCACTATCATGATCAGAGCACCATCATGATCAGAGCACCATCATGATCAGAGCACCATCATGATCAGAGCACCATCATGATCAGAGCACCATCATACAGAGCATCATCATGATCAGAGCACCATCATGATCAGGCACCATCATGATCAGGGCACCATCATGATCAGGGCACCATCATGATCAGACACCATCATGATCAGAGCACCATCATGATCAGAGCACCATCATGATCAGAGCACCATCATGATCAGAGCACCATCATGATCAGAGCACCATCATGATCAGAGCACCATCATGACTAGCACCATCATGATCAGAGCACCATCATGATCAGAGCACCATCATGATCAGAGCACCATCATGATCAGAGCACCATCATGATCAGAGCACCATCATGATCAGAGCTCCATCATGATCAGAGCACCAACATGATCAGAGCACCATTATAACTCAGGGTCTTTTTGCTATCAAGATACAGAAGCTGATGTACGGTATATAGTTGCCTGATATATTAGAGTGGTACCAGTCACGCTCTAGACTGGTAACTGTGTATAGAGGTATTAGAGTGGTACCAGTCACGCCTCTAGACTGGTAACTGTGTATAGAGGTATAGAGTGGTTACCACGCCTCTAGACTGGTAACTGTGTATAGAGGTATAGGAGTGGTATCAGTCACGCCTCTAGACTGGTAACTGTGTATAGAGGTATTAGAGTGGTTACCAGTCACGCCTAGACTGGTAACTGTGTATAGAGGTATAGAGGTTACCAGTCACGCCTCTAGACTGGTAATCTATAGAGGTATTAGAGTGGTTACCAGTCACGCCTCTAGACTGGTAACTGTGTATAGAGGTATTAGAGTGGTACCAGTCACGCCTCTAGACTGGTAACTGTGTAGAGAGTATTAGAGTGGTTACAGTCACGCCTCTAGACTGGTAACTGTAGAGGCAGGAGACTGGTATACTCACCTGTGTATACCTCCTGAAGGTCTGTAGTTAGAGTAAGGGAGGTTGGCCTTGATGTTGGCTCTCTTACGCCTGGCGAGGGTGAGAAGGGCGGGTCCCAGGTCCTCATCGTCAGCAGGTGTGTGCTTAGGGCTGGTCACGTCCCTAATAGCTGGTCCTAGATTCTGGTCCTCTTGGGAGGTGTGGTGGAGTCGTGGGCCAGGGGTGGCGGCAGCTACCCACCCCACCACAGCCAGAACCCACACTGGTAGTAGTCGCATCCTGTAGGAGGAGGAAAAGTATGGATTAAGGAGAGTGAAGGACGTTGAAGAAGGAGAGTGTAGGATGTTACCTGAAGGAGAGTGTAGGATGTTACCTGAAGGAGAGTGAGGATGTTACAAAGGAGAGAGAGGATGTTACCTGGAAGGAGAGTGTAGGATGTTACCTGAAGGAGAGTGTAGGATGTTACCTGGAAGGAGAGAGTGTAGGATGTTACCTGAAGGAGAGTGTAGGATGTTACCTGAAGGAGAGTGTAGGATGTTACCTGAAGGAGAGTGTAGGATGTTACCTGAAGGAGAGTGTAGGATGTTACCTGAAGGAGAGTGTAGGATGTTACCTGAAGGAGAGTGTAGGATGTTACCTGAAGGAGAGTGTAGGATGTTACCTGAAGGAGAGAGTAGGGATGTTACCTGAAGGAGAGTGTAGGATGTTACCTGAAGGAGAGTGAGAGGATACTCTGAAGGAGGAGTGTAGGATGTTACCTGAAGGAGAGTGTAGGATGTTACCTGAAGGAGAGGTAGGATGTTACCTGAAGGGGGAGAGAGGGATGTTACCTGGAAGGAGAGTGTAGATGTTACCATGGAAGGAGAGTGTAGGATGTTACCTGAAGGAAAGTGTAGGATGTTACCTGAAGGAGAGTGTAGGATGTTACCTGAAGGAGAGTGTAGGATGTTACCTGAAGGAAAGTGTAGGATGTTACCTGAAGGAAAGTGTAGGATGTTACCTGAAGGAGAGTGTAGGATGTTACCTGAAGGAGAGTGTGGGATGTTACCTGAAGGAGAGTGTAGGATGTTACCTGAAGGAGAGTGTAGGATGTTACCTGAAGGAGAGTGTAGGATGTTACCTGAAGGAGAGTGTAGGATGTTACCTGAAGGAGAGAGTAGGATGTTAAGAAGAAGCAAGAGAGAATTTTTATCTGTAAATGTGATCAAGTCTTCCCGTCTAGTGGGTCGTAACTCGGTATTAATGTCACGAAACACTGACACTCTGCCCGCGTCCCCCACACGCCTCCCACCTTCCCACACGCCACTCATTATCACCCTCCCACACGCCACTCCCCTTAACCAATCCACATCTTCCCTCCTCCTCCTCCTCCTCTCCATGTGTGTGTCTAGTCTTTATCACGCCTTATCTTTGTTCTCATCATCCTTTCCATTATTCCACTGACGTCATAGCCTATATTTACACAATCCATTAGTCACTCCATCCCTCTTTTTCATCATTTATTCTCTCCGTGTTTAGTGCATTTCACATGTTATTGTCTTGTTTATGTCACGCCCACACCTGTCAACTGAGCCACATCACACCTGTCACCTTGAGCCATACCCACAACCTCCACCCATTACCTCAAACACACACACACACACACACACACACACCTCCTGTCCTCCAAAGAACACCCCCTCCCCTTCCCCTCCCAAAGCACACCCCTCCCCCAACTACCTCCCTCTCCCTTCCTCCAAAGACACCCTCCCTCCCCCCTCCAAAGCACACCCTCCCCAACTACCTCTCCCCTTCCTCCAGCACACCCTCCCACTCCCTCCAGCACATCTCCCCTCCAAAGCATCACCCTCCCAACCTCCCTCTCCCCTTTCCACACAGTCTGGTCGAAGGGAGACAATTTATTTGGTAAAGCTGTCTCGTATCTGCACCAAGTCGTAGTGTTGTCCCAGGGGAAATACTGTGGCCACTCCGCCGCTCCGTTCAGGTCCCCGCTTCGCCCTGCTTAGTGGATCATATTAGGGCCTAGAAGTTGTTAAGGGTTATATCAGGGGTTGTTAAGGGGGTATATTAGGGCCTGGCAGTTGTTAAGGGTTATATCAGGGGTTGTTAAGGGGGTATATTAGGGCCTGGCAGTTGTTAGGGGTTATATCAGGGGTTGTTAAAGGGTTATATCAGGGTCTGGCAGTTGTTATGGGTTATATCAGGGGTTGTTAAGGGGTTATATTAGGGCCTGGCAGTTGTTATGGGTTATATCAGGGGTTGTTAAGGGGGTCATATCAGGGTCTGGCAGTTGTTGTAAGTTGTTGAGGGGTTCTATCTGGGGTTGGATGTTAAGGTGTTTTATCAGGGGTTGTTGAGGGGTTGAACGTTACACTGTACTGATTTTGAGGCTTCCGTGTGTGTGTGTGTGTGTGTGTGTGTGTGTGTGCGTGTGTGTGTGTGTGTGTGGTGTGTGTGTGTGTGTGTGTGTGTGTGTGTGTGTGTGTGTGTGTGTGTGTGTGTGTGTGTGTGTGTGTGTGTAAAAAGTTTACTATTCGTTAGGTGACTGTGAAGTAGCTGCTCTGGCAGTCCGGCGGGCAACTGAAAAGGTATAAGGATAATCGTAAGATAAACCTGAAAAAGTGTCAAATCGACCCCCTCACCTGGGAGACGATTACTCCACACCGTAATGCTTGGAGGAGCACAACACGAGAAGGTGTCAATACTTTCGAGTTAGCCCGACTGCATACCGAGGCAGACAAGCGCCAACGCCGGAAAGACGCTGCCGCTGCCCCTCCCGCACTAGATGTAGCCCCCCACATGTGCAACATCTGTGATCGACCCTACTGGTCCCGTATCGGCTTCTTTAGTCACCTCAGAACTCACCAACGAAGGTGACATCCTTAATAACTCATATCATTGTATCATAGCTGGATGATCGTCATACTTGATTCCGAGTGACAGCAAAGTAGTAGTAGAGTGTAAAAAGTATTGTGTATTTGGTAGAGAATATATACCAGTAGCAAAAAACACCTGGACATTTTTACACACACACACACACACACACACACACACACACTGAGAGAGAGAGAGAGAGAGGCGCCTTCCCGTCGCCTAATTCAATTGTGGAGCTTTACTGAATCTGTCCTGAGATCTGTGTGTGTGTGTGTGTGTGTGTGTGTGTGCGCCAGTTTGAGAATAGAGCAAGTGACCCACACGGAAGATAGTTATTCTCACCCTTGTCTGTTAACGGTACAAAAAAAAACCATTACAGACACACCACGTAAAATTTATTTCGTCAGTTGTCTGTTAATAGCCTAAAATAGCAAATGGAAAACTGACGAAAAACTGTGTACAACATGACGAAAAAATTGTGCAATCTGACGAAAAACTGTACCTAAGACTATACAAACTGACGAAGGACTGTACTTAAAACTGTGTACAAAATGACGAAAAACTGTACAATGAGACGAAAAACTACAAAATGACTAAAAACTGTACTATGAGACGAAAAACTGTACAATCTGACGAAAAACTGTACACTGTGCGCTTTGGTGTACTCGAGAGGAGGTGGGTGGCGTGGTGTGATCTGCCGGTATGATTCATTGATAAGGAGGCGAAGCCGCTTTTGTGTCTCCAAGTATAATGACGTGTTCCTGAGAGAGAGAGAGAGAGAGAGAGAGAGAGAGAGAGAGAGAGAGAGAGACCCCAGGTGAGTGAGGCAGGTAGAGAGAGGGGGGGTACGATGTATTATATGATGATGGCTTTTCTGGCAACCACCACTAACCACCACTACCACCATCACCTCTCTGGGTGGGGGGGACGGGGGGGATTTTGATTTGTCAAGGGAAATTTGTAAACACTCGATTTTCTATTTTCATTTCCAGATGACGTATCGAAGGGATCATTTGTTGTTAGGTTGGGTTGGGTTAAGTTAGGCTGGGTTGGGTTCGTTTGGGTCAAGTTAGGTTGGATTGGGTTGGGTTCGTTTGGGTCAAGTTAGGTTGGGTTGGGTTGGGTTCGTTTGGGTCAAGTTAGGTTGGGTTGGGTTCGTTTAGGTTGGGTTTAGGATGGGTTTAGTTGACTTATTTTGTATTGGGTTGGTTTAGGTTGGGTTCGGAAGTTGTGCGAGTGTTTGTGTGTGTGAGAGAGGGGGCCCCAGGTGTCAGCAGCAGATAGAGAGGCCCAGGTGTCAGCAGCCTTGGTAGAACAGGCCCCAGGTGTCAGCAACAGATAGAGGCCCAGGTGTCAGCAGCAAGTAGAAGGCCCCAGGTGTCAGCAGCATGAGTGAGAAGGAGGCCCCAGGTGTCAGCAGCAGGTGAGAGGCCCCCAGGTGTCAGTAACAGGTAGAAACCAGGCCCCAGGTGTCAGCAACAGGTGAAAGGCCCCAGAGTGTCAGCAGCAGATAGAGAAGGCCCCAGGTGTCAGCAGCAAGTGAGGGGGCCAGATTGTCAGCAGCATGGGTAGAGGAGGCCCCAGGTGTCAGCAGCAGGTGAGAGGGGCCCCCAGGTGTCAAGTGTAGATGAGAGACAGGCCCAGGTGTCAGCAATGAGTGAGAGAGGGCCCCAGGTGTCAACAGCCCAGATGGAGAGAGAGGCCCCAGGTGTCAGCAGCAGGTAGAGAGGAGGCCCCAGGTGTCGCCCAGCAGGTGGGGAAAGGGGGCCCCAGGTGTCCAGTGCCCAGAGTGAGAGACAGGCCCAGGTGTCAACAGCAGGTGAAGGAGGGCCCCAGGTGTCAGCAGCAGGTAGAGAGAGGAGCCCCAGGTGTCAGCAGCAGGTAGAGAGGCCCCAGTGTCAGCAACCCAGGTGAGAAGGGCCCCAGGTGTCAGCAGCAGGTAGAGAGGGGCCCCAGGTGTCACCCAGCCCAGGTAGAGAGGGCCCCAGGTGTCAGCAGCAGATGAGAGGGAGGGCCCCAGGTGTCAGCAGCAGGTAGAGAGGCCCCAGGTGTCACCAGCAGGTAGAGAAGCCCCAGTGTCTGTGGTGAGAGAGTGCCAGGTATCACCAGCAGGTAGAGGGGGCCCAGGTGTCTTAAGCAGGTGAGGCCCCAGGTGTCCTGTAGGTGGAAAATGGGGCCCCAGGTGTCAGCAGCAGGTAGAGAGAGGCCCCAGGTGTCAACAGCAGGTAGAGAGAGGCCCCAGGTGTCAGCAGGAGGTAGAGTAAGGTATAATATATTGAGACGACGGCCCCTAAACACCGCTCCACTCACCCCCTCGACTCTCCTCACTCAAAAGTTTCCAACCTTTTTCTTATCACTAGAAGAGTCTTGTGGTTAGGATAAGTTAGGTTAGGTTAGGTTAGGTTAGGATAGTGTTAGCTTACTTTAGGTTGAGTTAGGTTTGGTTTGGTTGGGTTTTGTTTGGTTAGGTTAGGTTAGGTTAGGTTAGGTTAGGTTAGGTTAGGTTAGGTTAGGTTAGGTTAGGTTAGGTTAGGTTAGTGTTAGCTTACTTTAGGTTGAGTTAGGTTTGGTTTGGTTGGGTTTTGTTTGGTTAGGTTAAGCTACGTTAAGTTATGTTTTGTTAGGTTAGGTTAAGATAGTTTAGTTTGGGTTTGGTTGGGTTTAGTTTGGTTAGGTTAAGCTACGTTAAGTTAGGTTTTGTTAGGTTAGGTTAAGATAGTTTAGTTTAGGTTAGGTTAGGTTTAGTTTGGTTAGGTTTGGTTAAGATAGTTTAAGTTAGGTTAGGTTAGGTTTAGTTTGGTTGGGTTAAGCTACGTTAAGTTAGGTTTAGTTTGGTTAGGTTTGGTTAAGATAGTTTAAGTTAGGTTAGGTTAGGTTTAGTTTGGTTGGGTTAAGCTACGTTAAGTTAGGTTTAGTTTGGTTAGGTTTGGTTAAGATAGTTTAAGTTAGGTTAGGTTTAGTTTGGGTAGGTTACTTTTTAAGCGCGCTATAAGGATAGTAATTACATCATTATAATAACATAAAAGATTCTGAGCGATAACACTGTAAGCCAACCGGAAGGTTAACTGTCCCAGCTTATTAACTTACAGCATATTATCTCCCAGGCTTATTAACTCTTAGCTTATTTTACCTTATAATTAACAACTTAAACATCCCGGTACTAACCTAACCTAACCTAACCTAACCTAACCTAACCTAACCTAACCTAATCTAACCTAACCTAATCTAACTAAACTAAACCTATTCAACCTAACCTAACCTAACCTAACCTAACCTAACCTAATCTAACTAAACTAAACCTAACCTAACCTAACCTAACCTAACCTAACCTAATCTAACTAAACTAAACCTATCCAACCTAACCTAACCTAACCTAACCTAGCTGGTGTTCAGGTGAAAGACGCTATTGAGGTGTTTATCTTCATGTGACCCAAATAAACTTACTAATTAATGATAAGACCCAAATAGGAATTGAAATTGATTACAGATGGCTGCAGTGCGGGGGAGTACAGGTGGGAGGTGAGGGAGGTGGGGTGAATTATGAGAAAGGAATAGATGAAGGGATGGAAGCATAGGCATTAAGTGTTGAGAAGCAGGAAAACCGGCCAGGGATAGGAGATAAATAGCCATGGTTAGGAGATAAATAGCCATGGTTAGGAAATAAATAGTCAGGGATAGGGAATAAATAGCCAGGGATAGGGAATACATAGCCAGGGATAGGGAATACATAGCCAGGGATAGGGAATAAATAGCCAGGGATAGATATATATATAATAGCCAATGTTAAGGAAAAAAATATGAACCTTGGTATAATAATTGGGAAAGAAATGGAGGCAAAAATACGAGTGAATGATAATAATGATGTGTTGTGGTGACCAGTAATGAGGAGGTGAGGAGGAGGAGGTGTATTGATACCAGGAGGAAGATCTGTAGGTGAGAGAGAGAGAGAGAGAGAGAGAGAGAGAGAGAGAGAGAGAGAGAAGTTTAACACAGGGTAAGAGGCAACAGAGGTGTCTACTTAAAGCGCCATCACAGTGTAGCGGCGTCTTCTGAACTATTGGCGCTATTTATAGATCACAGGTGTCGACAAAGATGAATGGTGGGCGTGATGGTGGTGTGTGGGCGTGATGATAGTGGTGAGTGTGTAGGAGTGGTGGTGGTGTTAAAAAGGTGTGATGGTGGTGTGTGGCGTGATGGTAGTGGGGAGTGTAGGAGTGGTGGTGTTGTGTGGGCGTGATGGTAGTGATGGTGTGTGGGGGGGTGATGGTGGTGGTGGGCGTGATGGTAGTTGTGGGGTGTGTGTGGGCGTGATGGTGGTGTGTGGGCGTGATGGTGTTGGTGATGGTAGTGGGCGTGAGATAGTAGTGGTGGTGTGTGGGCGTGAAGGTAGTGATGGTAGTGGTGGTGTGTGGGCGTGATGGTAGTGATGTGGTGTGTGGGGTGATAGTAGTAGGGCGCAGGTAGTGGTGGTGTGTGTGGGTGATGGTGGTAGTAGTGCGGTGGGCGTGATGGTGGTAGTAGTGCGGTGGGCGTGATGAACTTATAATTAGATGTGTTGGCGTAACAAATTATACTAGAGAGAGAGAGAGAATAAACTTATTACCAGGACAACAAAAACAAGAGAAATAACAAAAGAAACAAAAATAAATAAAAGAAACAAATAAAAAACAAAGAATAATAACAAAAGAAGCAAACAAAGACAAATAACAAAAGAAACAAACAAAACAAAAGAGAAATACTGACAAATAAGAGCAACAGCTAAGTACCCCCTGGTGCCCACTCCCAGCACTGATAGCCTTGGGGCACACGGTTGGCGCTACACCACCAGGGAAAATAGGAGGGTTAGGTTAGGTTAGGTTAGGGTAGGATGGAAGGTTAGGTTATAGTGAATATTGTTGTTTATAGTGTACATGGTTGTTTATAATAATAATAATAATAATAATAATAATAATAATAATAATAATAATAATTAACGGTTTATTGAAAAAATTCTGCAGCCCGAAGGCTGAAAATATACATTGGACATAAATGACTTATTACATACATTGGTGGTTTAACAAAAGCCTTATTAGAGAAAGGTAGCGGAACATACAGTAAACATACAGATTAATGTAGGTGTTGAACAGCAAACTCGTAGTGTAGTAACTCCCTCCCAGATGGTGTTAGGAGGAACTCACGTGGTGTAGTAATTCCCTCACAGATGGTGTTACGAGGGACCTCACGTGGTGTAGTAATTCCCTCACAGATGGTGTTATGAGGGACCTCACGTGGTGTAGTAATTACCTCACAGATGGTGTTATGAGGGGCCTCACGTGGTGTAGTAATTCCCTCACATATGGTGTTATGAGGGACATGTGGTGTAGTAATTCCCTCACAGATGGTGTGATGAGGGGCCTGACGTGGTGTAGTAATTCCCTCACAGATGGTGTTATGAGGGACCTCACGTGGTGTAGTAATTACCTCACAGATGGTGTTATGAGGGGCCTCACGTGGTGTAGTAATTCCCTCACATATGGTGTTATGAGGGACATGTGGTGTAGTAATTCCCTCACAGATGGTGTTATATGAGTGAGGTTTGGTCTTAGGCCTTCCTATCGTAGACGGATTAACACATCGCTGGTTGTTGTTGGGTCTCATGGGCCGTTATCACTGGGTACCTGGGACCTCGCTGTGTGAAGGTTAACTTGGGTACGACTGTTACTGTTGAGTTGTTCTCACTGACTTAAGCACTGTTCACCTCTGTTTAACACTGGTTCCGTTCCTTTCCTAAATGAAATTGTAACTTCTGGCGAGAACTTGTTGATATTCCGGTTGTGTTTATAGAGTGTATGGTTGTGTTTATAGAGTGTATGGTTGTCTATAGCGTCTTACCTTGTATTTACAGTATTTAAACATGAAGGGTTAGGTTGACCTCCAAATTTTCCCACAAATTTGCATTTTGTCCGAGAGTGACGCAGTGTTGCCATAATGTTGGTCATTATTATTCATTAATACCGTATCAGAGCTTTCACCTAGTGGCTCTTATTGTGAGGGGGGGGGTGGAGGTGGGGGGTGGAGGGGGGTGAGGAGGGAAGGGTAGTGGGGGAAATTATTACCAAATAAAACTCTTACACATTGTGACGTCAGAACACAGCTGACCAATCCACGCACCCCGTAAAACACACAAAAACAAACAATGACGTCACCAACATCCGGGACACTCCACAAACATCTTAATAACCCAATGTCTCACTTATTAACGAGTCTTAATCGTCGTAATGATCGTTAATTTCCATAATTTTAGGCCAAGTTGTATTAGTAATTTGTTATTAAATCAGGGAAGGTTATTAATCTGATCGAATGCTTCAATTACGTGTCAAGGTAATTAGTCAGAGGTCAGGAAGATCTTATTAATGATTTTGACGGTGATTATTGCTGTCGTTAATTATGGTAAGAGTGACGAGCCGACCCCCTGATGAGAGAGAGAGAGAGAGAGAGAGAGAGAGAGAGAGAGAGAGAGAGAGAGATAGGTATATAGGGGCTAGATAGATGGATAGAAAGAGGTAGATAGATAGATAGAGATAAATAGCCTTTATTTTTCTTTCTCTCCTCCCTTCTTCCTCGCCTCTCCTTCCTTTTCCCTTTTCTCTGTACCTCTTTCTCTACCTCTTTCCTCCTCCTTCTTCTTCTTCTTCCTCTTCTTCTTCTTCTTCTTCTTCCTCCCACCATTCTCTTAACCTCTTTCATTTATTTTCCTTTTATGATTCTTCAACTTCTTTCCTTTCCTTCCTTTCCTCTACCCTTTCTCTTGCTTTCTCCTTTCCCCACTTTCTCTCTACTTCTCCTCTCTTCCTCTCTCCTCTTTCTCTCTTTCCCTCCCATTATCTGTTCCACCTGTTGCTTCATCGTAATGGAGGATAATGACTCGTACTAGGAGCTCTGTGGTCAGTGTTTTCTCCTTTTTTTCTTTCTTGCTGTCTTTCTTTCTTTCTTTCTTTCTTTCTTTCTTTCTTTCTCTCTCTCTTTCTTTCTTTCTTTTCTTTCTTTCTTACTTTATTTTCCTTCTTGTTGTCTTACTTAATTTCTTTCTTTCTTGTTGTCTTTCTTTTTTTTCTTTCTTTCTTTTCTTTCTTTCTTACTTTCTTTCTTTCTTTCTTTCTTTCTTTCTTTCTTCTCTTCTTACTGTCTCTCTCCACTTCTATTTGTCCTAATGACTCTGGCCTTACCATCAGCACTAACACCTTTACCAACATTACCAACGCCAAAAGCACGATCCCACCCTTATTATTACCCCCACCATCAACCACTACTACCACCAACCACCAACCACCACCACCACCACCCCTACTCCCACCTTCACTACCAACCAACCCCTACTCCTACCACATCTAACCACCATCACCACCACCACTACTACTATTACCCCCACCACCAACCACCATCACCAACCACCACCACCTCCAACAACAACAACACCCCTACCCCCCTCAGTAAAGGCTCAGCTGTCAGGTCATGTTGCAAGGTGATCACATGTTGCAACTGTTAATAACATGAAGGAAGCCTCATCAACATGGCGTGTAATTTCATCTCCCTGTCATCAAATATATTTATTAAATTATTGGTCGTTTATAGTAGGTGCGTCGGTAGCTCCATGATCGTTCGTCCTGAGTGGGTCATCATTGACTTTTTGACTTGAATGTAACGGCGAGGACATAATTTTTTTTTTATTATGTATATATTTATTTTTTTGTAAAGGTGAAGATTTTTTTATTTATTTTTATTTTATTTTATTTTTTTATAAGTATATATCTTGTTGTTTTAGTGAAGTTTCTGCCTTGACTGACTTAACTAACTATATCTACCCCCGTGTGAGGGAGTTATTATACTGTAGCTTAGTTTAGTTAATGCCCGTCTCATGGCCTGTTTTATTAAGTAAATTTGCGCAATTTTTATTTAATTTTTTTTTTTTTTTTATAATTGGGAACATGTTCTTGCGGTTTTAACACTGTAAATGCCCCAATGTTAAATTAACAAATGATCCTAAAATTCCCCAAATTGTGGTAACTGTGAATTTTGCATGACTCAATTATGTGTGGTTGTGGTGGTGGTGGTGGTGGTGGTGGGGGAGGCTGTGTGAATCTTTTTGGCAACTTCTGCAAGATTTTTCCAGTGTAATGCACGGTAGCCGGGAACGAGGACACGCACACACACACACACACGTTATCAGGGTCAGGTGAAAGACCCTATTTTATTTCACCTGATGTTTAAACACCCTAATGGTAATGTAACAAAACATAACTAACCTCCAAGTTAACCTAACCTAACCTTACATTACAAAACCTAACTTAACCATTTAAATCCCATTACATTGTTTTTTTTAATTAATTTTCTCTTAGAGCCAAAATCAATGTTATCACAGCCATCAGGGGAATGTCAGCTCAATGAATCTCCTTTATATCGACATCAGTGTCCCTCTTGACGTACGTGTGTGTGTTTGTGTGTGTGTGTGTGTGTGTGTGTGTGTGTGTGTGTGTGTGTGTGTGTGTGAGTGTGTGTGTGTGTGTGTGTGTGTGTGTGTGTGTGTGTGTAAATATTTGTTGCATCATAATAAATATTCAATTACGTCAATGTAATTAATGCAGTTTAATATTAATTTGTTATCATTTATAAATCACCGGTAGTTGATGTACCGGTATAGGGTGATCTGTAGTTGATGTACCGGTATAGGATCACCTGTAGTTTATGTACCGGTATAGGATCACCAGTAGTTGATGTACCGGTATAGGGTCACCGGTAGTTGATGTACCGGTATAGGGTGACCTGTAGTTGGTGTACCGGTATAGGATCACCAGTAGTTGATGTACCGGTATAGGGTGACCTGTAGTTGATGTACCGGTATAGGGTGACCTGTAGTTGATGTACCGGTATAGGATCACCAGTAGTTGATGTACCGGTATAGGGTGACCTGTAGTTGATGTACGTATAGGTGACCCAGTTGATGTACCGGTATAGGGTGACCTGTAGTTGATGTACCGGTATAGATCACCAGTAGTTGATGTACCAGTAGTTGATGTACCGGTATAGATCACCAGTAGTTGATGTACCTAGTTGATGTACCGGTATAGGATCACCAGTAGTTGATGTACCGGTATAGGATCACCAGTAGTTGATGTACCGGTATAGGGTGACCTGTAGTTGATGTACCGGTATAGGGTGACCTGTAGTTGATGTACCGGTATAGGGTGACCTGTAGTTGGTGTATCGGTATAGGGTGACCTGTAGTTGGTGTACCGGTATAGGATCACCAGTAGTTGATGTACCGGTATAGGGTGACCTGTAGTTGATGTACCGGTATAGGATCACCAGTAGTTGATGTACCGGTATAGGATCACCAGTAGTTGATGTACCGGTATAGGATCACCTGTAGTTGATGTACCGGTATAGGATCACCAGTAGTTGATGTACCGGTATAGGATCACCTGTAGTTGATGTACCGGTATAGGATCACCAGTAGTTGATGTACCGGTATAGGATCACCTATAGTTGATGTACCGGTATAGGATCACCAGTAGTTGATGTACCGGTATAGGATCACCAGTAGTTGATGTACCGGTATAGGATCACCGGTATTAATGCATCAACAGTATTACACTCTGGGTCACCTTTTGCTCTGGGAGGAAAAAAAGTTTAATTCTGGTCATTTTTTAGCCAACAGTTACACGGGTGCGGGTAATAAGGGCATTAGTGCTGGTGACGCGGTGCAGATTTTTCATAAATTTTGCGTTTAGAGTTAACCTTTAGGTCAGTGTGGTTTAGCCCCCTCTTGCCTACCTCGCCCCATTTCCTCACCAAATTGCATATCTGGTCGTAAATCCAATTTATTTTTCCCCGTTAATATTTTTAGTGCAGTTTTGGGGGTCAAAATAATGCTTTGTTTTGTTTCCTAATTGATTTTTCCTGCATCAGTTAGAAAGTTGGTATTGGTGTTTCATAAGAGTGTTTTATTTACTGTATCTATGGTAATAATAATAATGATAATAGTAATAATAATAATAATAATAATAATAATAATAATAATAATAATAATATAACCAATAATAATAATAATAATAATAACAATAACAACACTAATAACAACAGTAATAACATGTACGTGTCTTTAACAACAGGTGTACTATATAATGTTTGTGGTTTTGTCTGGTAATAATAATAAGATAATCGGATTACATTATACAGCATCATTTCTGCTTCATGAACCACAAAATATAATTATCAAATCGTCCATAAACTGTAACTAAATACTTGAGATTTTTTTTATTTTTTCTTATAATACGAAGTGAGAAAAAATTTACAAAACTTATATATAAATTAATGTGTTATTATTTTTATATTAAATGTTTATAGTGGATGAGGTAATGTTTATAGCGTATGGGGTAATGTTTATAGTGTATGGGTAATGTTTATAGTGGATGGGGTAATGTTTATAGTGGATGGGGTAATGTTTATAGTGTCTGAGGTAATGTTTATAGCGTATGGGGTAATGTTTATAGTGTATGGGTAATGTTTATAGTGTATGGGGTAATGTTTATAGTGTATGGGTAATGTTTATAGTGGATGAGGTAATGTTTATAGTGTATGGGTAATGTTTATAGTGGATGAGGTAATGTTTATAGTGTATGGGTAATGTTTATAGTGGATGGGGTAATGTTTATAGTGGATGGGGTAATGTTTATAGTGAATGGGGTAATGTTTATAGTGGATGGAGTAATGTTTATAGTGGATGAGGTAATGTTTATAGTGGATGGGTAATGTTTATAGTGTATGGGCAATGTTTATAGTGTATGGGTAATGTTTATAGTGTATGGGGTAATGTTTATAGTGGATGAGGTAATGTTTATAGTGGATGAGGTAATGTTTATAGTGAATGGGGTAATGTTTATAGTGGATGGGGTAATGTTTATAGTGGATGAGGTAATGTTTATAGTGTATGGGGTAATGTTTATAGTGGATGGGGTAATGTTTATGGATGGGGTAATGTTTATAGTGGATGGGGTGTTTATAGTGATGGGGTAATGGATGAGGTAATGGGTAATGTTTATAGTGGATGGGGTAATGTTTATAGTGTATGGGGTAATGTTTATAGTGGATGGGGTAATGTTTATAGTGGATGGGGTAATGTTTATAGTGGATGGGGTAATGTTTATAGTGGATGAGGTAATGTTTATAGTGGATGAGGTAATGTTTATAGTGTAGTAATGTTTATAGTGGATGGGGTAATGTTTATAGTGGATGAGGTAATGTTTATAGTGGATGGGGTAATGTTTATAGTGGATGGGGTAATGTTTATAGTGGATGGGGTAATGTTTATAGTGGATGGGGTAATGTTTATAGTGGATGGGGTAATGTTTATAGTGGATGGGGTAATGTTTATAGTGGATGGGGTAATGTTTATAGTGGATGGGGTAATGTTTATAGTGAATGGGGGAGTAATGTTTATAGTGTGTTATATTACTAAACTCGACGCTTGAACTAATGTTTTTGTAGGAGTTTAAAGCTAGAAATATTTGTGTTGTGCTTTTGCTGTCGTGTGTGTGGTGTGTGTGTGTGTGTGTGTGTGTGTGTGTGTGTGTGTGTGTGATTAAAATGTTTTATATTTGGTTTGGTCTGAACTACCATATGTGTCAGTGGTTTTTAGAATATCTATTGTTAGTCTCGTGTTGTTGGTTCACTGTTTATGATGCCTAAGTCAGGTCATCGTACTCATTACACTCTGCCTGGCCAACCTTTAGTGGATGGCCATTGGGTAACTAAGGTCAATATTCAACAGGTGGTGGCCTCTAGGTGATGGCCTCTAGGTGATGGCCTCTAGGTGATGGCCTCTAGGTGGTGGCCTCTAGGTGATGGCCTCTAGGTGGTGGCCTCTAGGTGATGGCCTCTAGGTGATGGCCTCAGGTGAGGTGGCTCTCTAGGTGACATCATAGGTGTGCCCCTAGGCAGATGGCCTCAGGTGATGGCTCAGGGTGATGCAATGGGGGCCTCTAGGGGTGATGGCCTCTAGGTGATGGGCTCCAGTGATGGCCCCAGGCAGGCCTCAGGGGTGATGGCCTCAGTGATGGGCCCTGCAGTGATGGGGCTCTAGGTGCAGGCCCCAGGTGCAGGCCTCAGTGATGGGCCCCAGTGATGGTGGCCTCCCCAGGATGGCCTCCCCAGGGTGATGGCCTCTAGGGCATGGCCCCTAGGTGATGGCCCCAGGTGGCAGGCTTCTGTGGGTGATGGCCTCGCAGGTGGTGTGGGCCTGAGGGTGACATGCCCCAGGTGATGGCCTGCAGATGGCCTGAGATGTGTCTCTAGGTGATGGGCCCCAAAGAGCGGCTTCAAAGGATGGCCCCAGGTGATGGCCTTCCCTAGGTGATGGCTCCCTCACGTGATGGCCCCTCACGTGATGGCCTCACGATGAAGCCTCTAGGTAGGCCCCCAGGTGGCAGGCTCTCAGGTGATGGCCCTAGGTGATGGGCTCTAGGTGATGGCCTCTAGGGTGGTACCCCAGGTGAGGCCCCAGGGGTGATGGCCCCCAGTGATATCCCAGGTGATGGCCCTGACGTGATATCCCCTAGGTGGTGGGCCTCCCAGTGACACGGATGGCTTCCCAGGGGTGGTGCAGGGCCCTGTGGTGCCTCTCAGGGCAGATGGGCCCCAGGTGATGGCCCCTAGGTGATGGCCCCAGGCAGATGGCCCCAGGGTGATGGCCCCCAGGTGGTGGCCCCTAGGGTGATGGCTCCCCAGGTGAGCAAGCCCTTAGTGAGATGGCTCCTCAGGTGGGCTTCCCCAGCATACCGGTAAGATGGCCCCCAGGGTGATGGGCCCTGCAGATGGGCCCCCAGGCAGGCCTCCCCAGTGAGATGGGCCCTCTAGGTGATGGCCTCTAGGTGATGGCCTCTAGGTGATGGCCTCTAGGTGGTGGCCGTGTGAGGAAGAAGACAGCCAAGTTTATCTTCTTTGTTTGTTTACATTTTAACGGACCACCATTTTGTGACGTCATCGATGGGTATAGTACATAAAGAGAGAGCCGTCAAACAGGTGCTTTAGTCGTCGTACTCAAGGGGCTCGGTTATCGGTACTCAAGGGTTTAAGTCATCGTACTCAAGGGGTCGTCCTTGTATTAGACAGACAGAACATTCTATCAGACATAAATAAAACATTGTATCAGAAATAAAACATTGTATCAGACATGAATAAAACATTGTATCAGAAATAAAACATTGTATCAGACATAAAAGTTAGTGTTTGTAGCATTAGTTTAATTGCTCGGTTACCTGTACGCCAGAGGGCTGAGAAATAATGAATTGTTCAGTGTGTGTGTGTGTGTGTGTGAGTGTGTTTGTGGAAGGGGTTGTGTGTGGTGATCGTATGTGGTGGTCATGTGGTATGTGGTGGTCATGTGCTAGTGGTAGTTATGTGGTAGTGGTCGTCATGTGTGGTGGTCATGTGGTATGTAGTGGTCATGTGCTAGTGGTAGTTATGTGGTAGTGGTCGTCATGTGTGGTGGTCATGTGGTATGTGGTGGTCATGTGGTATGTGGTGGTCATGTGGTATGTGGTGGTCCTGATCTCCACCAACAATGATTGAGGCTGAGTAATTGACTTAAGTTTGGTAGTAGGAACATGGAAGAGAGAGAGGCACTCACGCACTTCTGTTCAATATTCTAACTCTCCTTCACTATCTCTCTCCCTCACCATCACTATCTCACTATCTCCCTCACCACATTCCTCACTATCCTCCCCTCACCACACTCCCTCACCACACTCACTGTCCTTCCCTCACCACACTCTCCCTCTATCTCCCTCACCACACTCTTCACCATCCTTCCCACACCACACTCCTCACCACCCTTCCCTCACCACACTCCCTCATCACACTCCCTCACCACACTCCCTCACCACACTCTCCTAATATCACCCACACCATAACTCTCCCTTATCACCCTGGGGCCCACAGTGTGTTCTGCTCGACCAATAAAGCCTTCTCACTTATAATTAATGCTGGGCAGGATAGATCGTTCCTATCTTTCAGGCCAGGATAGATCTTTCCATTCCATCAGACCAGGATAGAACGTCCCTCTCCTTGCCTTTCATTCCCTCAGGCCAGGATAGATCGTTTCATTCACCCAGGCCATGATAGAACGTTCCTCATATAGTCCTACATCACCCAGGCCAAGATAGAACGTCCCTCCATCACCCAGGGCATGATAGAACGCCCCTCTCCTTGCCATTCATTCCTCCAGGCCTGAATAGAACGTCCCCCTTCAATCAGAGGAGACAACAATAGCTAACATTCACAACTCATCTCCCAGCAGTTGTATAGTCAGCCACGAGATTAGTTGCCACTCCAGCCACCATTCCACGCCAGCCTCCCCTCCAACCCCTTACGTTTTCTATGTCCACTCATACTTACATCCCGTTTTCTATGATATGTCTTCTGTAACATGGCATCCCGTTTTCTGTGATACATTTCCCATGTAATGTTGCATTCCGTATTCTGTGATATATTTTCTTTAATGTGGCAACCCGTTTTCTATGATACCAGTGTATTTCTTTTGCAATATGGCATCTCGTTTTCTTTGTCTATTGTCACGCTTGCATCCCGTTTTCTGTGACACGGGTATATTTCTTGTGTAATGTGGCATACCATTTTCTGTGATATATTTCCTCTGTAATGTGACATCCCATTTTCTGTTTACAAGTCCAATGAAAAATTACCTTCTCGTCTTCCCTTGTTAGTATTGTGTTGTATGGACAATGGCATTATGAATTAATCGTCCCTAATAACCTAACCTAACCATTTTCTTTTAAGTTATTAGCAGCGTTAACCTCACGCTGCTCAGTGTGTGGAGATAGATTATATTACCATTAGTACAGAAAATAAATAGTTTCCCCCATTCGCTGCGTCTGGTTTTCTGTTGTTGTTATTAAAACCGTGTTACAATAGCATGAAGACGAATCACTTTAATAAATAAGAAAGTTTAGCTATTTGTTATTTTCATTCTTGGTCATTACATTTAGTTACCCTTACGTCCACCAGAGCTTAAGTAATGGTAGGGGAGGTAGTGGTAGTGGGAGTTTGGTTTGATGTTATTCCGTTTTCTCTCATGATTGACGAGGTTTGGTTAGGTTAGGTTAGGTTAGGTTAGGTTGGAGGAGGAATTGTGTGTGTGTGTGTGTGTGTGTGTGTGTGTGTGTGTGTGTGTGTGTGTGTGTTTAGCCCCCTCCTTGTTACCATCGTTTCAATGTTAGTCTTGTAGTTTCAGCTTGTTACGGAGGCAGAAAAAATATCCAACTAGTTTGAATATTTTGTTATGTTGTGTATGTTAGTCTAGTAGGCAGCTATTTATTTTTAAACTTTGTTACTAATTTTGTTTTTATTATTCTTATTCTTATTATTATTATTTTATTTTATTATAATTGTTATTTATTTAATATATTTATATAAATTTTATTATTATTATTATTATTATTATTATTATTATTATCATTATTATCATTATCATCATCATCTTAATTATTATTATTATTATTTTATTATATTATATTTTCGCCCCCCAGGCCTTGATGTGGGTCATTAAGAATGACCTGTGCCCGGGTGGGCTAATGCCCGTAAAGAAGAGAAAAAAGTCTGTTGGTCTTCATCTCACACACACACACACACACACACACACACACACACACACACACACACACACACACACACACTCTCTCTCTTCACACATTTTACAATAACAATAACTTACTGATAGACGGGCAGAGAAAACCTACCATTTCTGGACTATTATCCGTGGACGGGAAGGTGACGGGTAGGGGAGGGTCGGTGACGGAAAGGAGGGTCGGTGACGGGAAAAGGGAGGGATGGGAGAATAGGTGACGGAAGGAGGGGAGTGTAGGTGACAGGGTAGGATAGAGAGAGGGAGGGGTAGGTGAGGGGGGAGATCAAAGCCTGGTGGGGGGGGGCAGGTTCCTATAGTGGCAGGTATTGGTCGTTAGTGAACCAGCAGTAACCTGATCTGTATTGAAACTAACCTGAATGATTTTTTTTTTTGTATCTATTTTGATGTATTTTATTTAATTGTTTTGTCTGTGTTGTGTTTGTGTTATATTAATCGTTCTAATGATTAATGGATTTTTAGTATTTAAGATTCATATGGAAATTATGTATGATAGATTTGATAGAATTTGAGGAAATATTCAGAAGGGAATGTGAATTGGTCACTGAAATATAATGGAGAAAATAATTGACTTTAACCTGACCTAATCTAACCTAATCTAACCTAACCTAACCTAATCTAACCTAACCTAACCTAACCTAACCTGACCTAATCTAACCTAACCTAACCTAACCTAACCTAACCTAACCTAACCTAACCTGACCTAACCTAACCTAACCTAACCTAACCTAATCTAATCTAACCTAACCTAACCTAACCTGACCTAATCTAACCTAATCTAACCTAACCTAACCTAATCTAACCTAACCTAACCTAATCTAACCTAACCTAACTTAATCCTCACTGATTCTCTTTATCATGGCGACACTGGTTTATGTTTTAACACTGGTTTATCTTTTACAGGTTGGGGCATCAGTAAACTGTAAGTACATAGTGTGGCAGTTATATAGCTGTAAGGTGTTGTAATAGGGTACAGTTATATAGCTGTAAGATGTTGTAATAGGGTACAGTTTTATAGCTGTAAGATAACACTAATAGGGTACAGTTATATAGCTGTAAGATATAATAGGGTACAGTTATATAGCTGTAAGATATAATAGGGTACAGTTATATAGCTGTAAGATGTTGTAATAGGGTACAGTTATATAGGTGTAAGATATAATAGGGTACAGTTATATAGCTGTAAGATATAATAGGGTACAGTTATATAGCTGTAAGATATAATAGGGTACAGTTATATAGCTGTAAGATGTTGTAATAGGGTACAGTTTTATAGCTGTAAGATATAATAGGGTACAGTTATATAGCTGTAAGATGTTGTAATAGGGTACAGTTATATAGCTGTAAGATATAATAGGGTACAGTTATATGGCTGTAAGATGTTGTAATAGGGTACAGTTATATAGCTGTAAGATATAATAGGGTACAGTTATATAGCTGTAAGATGTTGTAATAGGGTACAGTTAGTTTTGAAATACACTTGAAAACTTATAAATCTACGGTATAACTTCACCCTGATATACAAGAGATACCACACGACGATACATAGTTGTATTATTCATAATTATACATAGTAGTGATGAATGAGCCTTGCTTCGTTAGGTTAGGTTAAGTCAAGCTAGGTTAGGTTAGGTTAGGTTAGGTTAAGTTAAGCTAGGTTAGGTTAGGTTAGGTTAGGTTAAGTTAGGTTAGGTTAAGTTAGGTTAAGTTAAGCTAGGTTAGGTTAGGTTAGGTTAGGTTAAGTCAAGCTAGGTTAGGTTAGGTTAAGTCAGGTTAAGTTAAGCTAGGTTAGGTTAGGTTAGGTTAAGTCAAGCTAGGTTAGGTTAGGTTAGGTTAAGTCAGGTTAAGTTAAGCTAGGTTAGGTTAGGTTAGGTTACAATGTCTATCTTTTAATTAACACGTAGACTGTTGTTTATGATAGCAGTATAGTTATTGGTTTCAGATGGAGGTAAGACGTTGATAAAATTTACATATGTATTTCAATATGATGCATGCAGACTTCTAATTCAGGTAGACATAACGAATACACTTGTGTATTTTTCTGTGTTTAACTGAAATACAAAGTTTATTTCACGTGGAGAAGGTAAGAGTAGGGTATTTATTTCACGTGAACATAGAGGCCATTATTTATTCATATTTATATCAGGTGAAAGTAAAGATACATTATTTCAGTACAATTTCTTCAGGTAAGAGTCTCGTAAATGTAATTGACTGTTTAACGCGTCGAGCAGTTAACGATATAATGATTTTTACAATGTTTGTTTTCGTCTTCCGCCTGATAACAAAATTACTGGTTCGTGTCGTTTCGTATTCGTGTCGTTTCGTTTCGTGTTCGTGTAGTTTCGTTACGGATTCGCTGTTAGACAATTTTTATTATAGGATTCATAATTTTTGACTTCGGGCTGTTTTTATGCTTACAGGACGTCGACCATTACTGTGTGTGTGTGTGTGTGTGTGTGTGTGTGTGTGTGTGTGTGTGTGTGTGTGTCTAACCCTGTTATTCTTTCTTTTTCCTCCCTTACTATTCGATGATACCTACATTCAACACACCTACACACACCACACCTACACCCAACGCACCCCACACCTAACACACCCCACACCTAACGCACCCCACACCTAACACACCCCACACCTAACGCACTCCACACCTAACGCACCCCACACCTAACGCACCCCACACCTAACACACCCCACACCTAACACACCCCACACCTAACACATCCCACACTTACACACCCCACACCTAACACACCCCACACCTAACACACACCCCACACCTAACACACCCCACACCTAACACACCCCCTAACACACACACCTAACACACACCCAACCACCCCACACCTAACACACCCCACACTAACACACCCCACACACCTAACACACCCCACACCCAACACTACCCCACACCTAACACACCCCACACCTAACACACCCCACACCTAACACACCCCACACCTAACACACCCCACACCCAACACACTCCACACCTAACACACCCCACACCTGACACACTTACCTAAAACACCCCACTCCTAACACACCCCACACCTAACACACCCCACACCTAACACACCCCACACCTTATACACCCCACACCTGATACTCCACACACCTGAGGTAACATGTGTGTGACAGCAGCTGACTATCACACACCTGTTGCTGTCACTATCTCGTCACCACCTCAAATTACCTGCCTCCTTTAATTAATATTTTGTCCTTAATTACCGTACCATTAGTACCAATTATTATTATTATTATTTGTGTGTTAATTTGATTTTATATATTTTGTTTTATTTGTTTTAATTGCTTTTGGTTTATATTTTTAATTGATTTTTTGTTTTATTCGATGTTTTTAAATTGTGTTTTATTTAGTGTTTATATTTTAATTAGATCAGTTTTGTTTATCTTCAATTATTGTTTTAGTTATTATTGATGTGTGTGTGTGTGTGTGTCTGGTAATAATTTATTGATGACTGACCTTATCCATTGAGTACGATGACTGACTTAATCACTTAAGTATAATGACTGATGTAATCACTTGAGTACGATATTCTAACCCTTTGAGTACGATATCACAATCCTTTAAATATGATGACTACATCTTGAGAACTATGGCTTAGACCTCTGAGTACAAGGTGAATTAATCCCTAGAGTACGATTGCTCTCGAGAGTGAATTCATAGTACATAAATAGTAGTAGTAGTAGTAGTACCGGGTAGTTGTAGTAGTGGTAGTAGTAGTAGTAGTGACGGGTAGTAGTAGTTGTAGTAAAATTAATAGCATTTACAATAATAATAGTAATAGCAATAATAACAATTACAATGAAAACAAACAAGAATAATTAAAATTTCTCGTCATCAAAGTAAATTACTGTTGATTCACCAATTACAGCAAAAACAGCGGCCGTGCCCATTTCGACAGTCCCTATTGTGTGTGGTAATAGGCATTCCTTAGTCTCATTAATGCCCCTTACCTGATTACCGCCACTAATTGCCTAGGTAAATGAGGTGAGGAATGCCACAGGTGTAAATTAATTAAGGCTGTTTCAACTTCAGGGACATGTTGTAAAAAGTTGAATTTGTTGTGAGAATGAGGGAGAGAGGAGGAGGGAGGTGAGGTAGAAGGAAGAGGAGAGGAGGAGGGAGGTGAGGTAGAAGGAAGAGGAGAGGAGGAGGGAGAGCGAGGGTGAGGGAGACAGGAGGAGGTGGGTGAGTGAGGATGAGGGAGACAGGAGGAGGTGGGTGAGTGAGGATGAGGGAGACAGGATGAGGTGGGTGAGAAGGAGGGAGAGAGGAGGTGGGTGAGTGAGAGGGAGGTAGAGGGGGGAAGGAAGGTTAAGTGAGGGAAGGAAGGATGACTGGATGATGGGAGGGAGGGGATAGTGAGGGAGAGAGAGGAAGGGGAAGGGTGTAAACCCCTTCATTATGATGACTTAACCCCTTGAGTATGATGACCTAACCCCTTGAGTATGATGACTTAACGGCGGCAGCGTCTTTCCGGCGTTGGTGCTTGTCTGCCTCGGTATGCAGTCGGGCTAACTCGAAAGTATTGACACCTTCTCGTGTTGTGATCCTCCAAGCATTACGGTGTGGAGTAATCGTCTCCCAGGTGAGGGGGTCGATTTGACACTTTTTCAGGTTTGTCTTCAGATTATCCTTACACCTTTTCAGTTGCCCGCCAGCGTTACGTTTACTATTCGTTAGGTGACTGTAAAGTAGCTGCTTTGGCAGTCTACTGTCGTCCATGCGGGTAACATGGCCAGTTCAGCGTAGTTGTTCATGGATAATGGTAGCCTCGATGCTCCTACAGTTGGTGTCAGCAAGAATACTGGCATCTATTCGTCTTCCCAGCGAACTCGGAGGATGGAACGTAGACCAAGTTGGTGAAAGTTTTCAAGTGCCTTGACGTGCCTCCTGTATGTGACCCACGTCTCACTGCCAGATAGCAGGGTGGGCAGGACCACTGCTCGATATACGTGCAGCTTTGTAGATAATTTCAGCCCCCTACAGCTGAACACACACACACACACACACCAGACATAGGACAATTAAAATGACAATGTAATTACAATAGATGTTAATGTGTTCAATTATAATTGCAATTAAATTTGATAAAGGATGGTAATAGATGGTAACTGCAAGTAATGGATTTTGCAATAGTGATTTTTATTTGTTTGTTTGTTTTCATGTTAAGACGACATTCCTTTAAGAAATGTGTAATTCCAAGTTCAGTCACTTATAAATTAAAAGAAAAGAAAGAAGTGTACTACTGTCTAATTATTTTATTTTCGTGTACATAACATAAAGATTACACTCACACCAAGTTACTGTATAAGTAGTGCATATAACTTGTTGACGTTAATATTCAGGAGACTCATGTGGTGTGAGTAATCACCTGTGGTCACACCTGGTCACGTTGCTAAAGAGCCGTCCTAGGGTTGGTAGAGGAGGCGGGGACACCGAGATAGAGTTGAGCCACGGGAGCAGGACAAGGTTAGGTCAGGTCAGGTCATTTTAGGTTAAGTCATGTTAGGTTAGGTCAGGTTAGGTGGCTGTATAGACCCTCTAGTAGTGTAGTGGTCCATAGTCTTTAGGTATATAGGGGCTTCAGGACCTTCTTTATCACAGTGGAGGGGGACTGTCAGGACAGACGGGGGGGGAGAGGAAATTGTCAAGACGGGGGAGGGGGACTGTCAGGACGGGGGAGGGAGACTGTCAGGACGGGGGGAGGGGACTGTCAGGACGGGGTAGGGGGACTGTCAGACGGGGGGACGGGAGACTGTCGTGGACGGGGGGAGGGAGGGAGACTGTCAGGACGGGGGTAGGGGGACTGTCAGGACGGGGTGGGGGATTGTCAGGACTTGGGGGGAGGGAGGAGACGGTCAGGACGGGGAGGGAGACTGTCAGACGGGGGGGAGAGGGAGACTGTCAAGACGGGGGGGAGGGGGACTGTCAGACGGGGGGAGGGGAGACTGTCAGACGGGGGGGAGAGGAGACTGTCAGGACGGGGGGAGAGGGGAGGACTGTCAGGACGGGGGAGGAGACTATCAGGACGGGGTGGGGGATTGTCAGGACTTGGGGGAGGGAGGGGACTGTCAGGCTGGTGCTGGAATTACTCGCTTGTATAGTTGATGAGATTATAAGGTAAATGTTTACTTTCGGACTCGGGAATGTTAGGAATTTTTTCTTTGCCCGAAGGTAAAAATAACACCGATTATAACACTTGCTTTTGCCAGTGGAGTGTGAGTGAGTCTGGAATATGAGTGTGTGTCTGGAGTGTGAGTGTGTGTCTGGAGTGTGAGTGTGTGTTTGGAGTGTGAGTGTGTGTTTGGAGTGTGAGTGTGTGTTTGGAGTGTGAGTGTGTGTTTGGAGTGTGAGTGTGTGTTTGGAGTGTGAGTGTGTGTTTGGAGTGTGAGTGTGTGTTTGGTGAGAGTGTGTGTTTGGAGTGTGAGTATGTGTTTGGAGTGTGAGTGTGTGTGTGTGTGGAATGAGAGAGAGAGTCAACTGTACACCATTAGATTTTGGACCAGGGATGAGGAGCAACAGTCAGCACCAAAAATGCGACTATTTTCATATATATCCAGAGAGTCGCTTGATGACGGGGCCTTTGAGAGTGGTCGCCGGGTTATTAAGAACGCGACAGTACGTGAAATGGAGCCGGACTTTGAGACCAAGAATACGCAGGATAACATGGCTGGAAGTGACCTTGTTCTGACCCTGCACGTAATCAGTGGTATCCTCCAAAAAGACTTAGGATCTCACACAAATACCTCCAGGATATATTACGTTCATAAGCATTTAGGTTTTACTGTATCGAGCTGGTCCAACTTCTCGTGTGGGATTGTCAGAAGAGACGTCAGTATCTTCTCACCTTTCAGAATATCACCTGTATGTGTGGACCTCCTGATGTGTGAGAGAATGCTTGAAGCTTTGACGTTGGCCTTGTGCAGATCTCTTGGTGCCACCTTCTTTAAACCCATCCTTCATGACAAGTTGGAGTGTGTGGGCCAAGCAGGAGCTGTGTTCTGTGTGGGCCAAACAAGGGCTGTGTTCTATGTGGGTCAAGCAGGGGCTGTGTTCTATGTGGGCCAAGCAGGGGCTGTGTTCTATGTGGGCCAAGCAGGGGCTGTGTTCTATGTGGGCCAAGCAGGGGCTGTGTTCTATGTGGGCCAAGCAGGGGCTGTGTTCTGTGTGGGCCAAACAAGGGCTGTGTTCTATGTGGGCCAAGCAGGGGCTGTGTTCTGTGTGGGCTGTAGCAGGTGTTTACACTCACAGGCTCCAGCATCATCAGTGACAACTTGATCACCTCCAGACAGAGAGACAACTTTGGCTCTCTTGTCTGAAACCACACTGAAGAATTTTGTTGTTGATATTGACGAGGTTGACGGTATCCGGCTCTGAGACACTTACAGGAGAGCATCATGGTCGTGTACACAACTCATGGCGATATAACTGACCTGGCGACTCATCCACAAGACAAACACTCGGTACCTGATGATGAGGGAAGTTTGTTTTTCATCTTTGCCTGAAGGTTTAGTACTCTGGAAGCTGCTGGTGTAAATTGGTTGCCGCGTTAGGATGGTGAGACCTCTGATGACGCCGCTGGTGAGATTGAACTGTGATAGCTTAGGGTCAGGTGTCAGATAGCGTTTGTTTATATTGTTGGCATAATATTCTAATGCGTCAGTAAATTCTCACCAAAAGGAAAAAAAATGCTGGAAATATCTTAAAAAAATTAGGAATTTCGATATAAATCACCAAAAAATTATGATTATTTCAATTTTTTTGTTTTGCTTTTTATTCCTAACAATTTGTAACCATTTTATAGATAATATTGTAATGATATATATTGTAGACTGTTTTATAAGTTATATTAGAGACTAAACCGTACACATGGAATATTAAGTTTACCGGTACACAACGAGGTAGAGGTCTTGAGCACGTAATAAGGTTAATAATACACTAGTTCAACAATAAAACATTACGAGTTAGAAATGATGAGCATAACCCGGCGGTGCTGTGCTGAGAGAAGACTGATACAACTTATGGTAATCCTCTCTCCATCACCTAAACCATAGATACCTGCTCGTGGTTTAATTCTGGACAACTCGGCCCAAAAAAGCTTTTCCGTACCAGAGTAGAACGGCCCCACCCACCTCCCTCCTGGAGTCTTAAGCACGCAAGGTTTAATAAGACCTGTTAACGACGTGCTTTATTACTGTAATAGTGCAACGATTATATTTGTAATTTGAATGTAGTTGATTACAGTGAAAACTACAAATACACACTGGTAGTAAATTACAGTTACTTAGCAATTACTTGTGATAATTAATAAATAATTTCAATCAATTAAATTTACAAATTAAAATTACTCACTGCCTTACACAATACACACACACACACACACACACACACACACACTACTACTACTACTGCTACTACTATTTATTTACTACTACTACTACTTTATTGTCACTCGGAATCAAGTATGACGATTATCCAGCTATGATACAGCAACACACAAGGTGTAGGTGTAGGCCCACAGCAACACACAGGGTGCAGGTGCAGGGCCACAGCAACACACAGGGTGTAAGTGTAGGGCCACAGCAACACACAGGGTGTAGGTGTAGGCCCACAGCAACACACAGGGTGTAGGTGTAGGGCCACAGCAACACACAGGGTGTAGGTGTAGGGCCACAGCAACACACAGGGTGTAGGTGTAGGCCCACAGCAACACACAGGGTGTAGGTGTAGGGCCACAGCAACACACAGGGTGTAGGTGTAGGGCCACAGCAACACACAGGGTGTAGGTGTAGGCCCACAGCAACACACAGGGTGTAGGTGTAGGGCCACAAAAACATACAGGGTGTAGGTGTATGGCCACAACAACACACAGGGTGCAGGTGTATGGCCACAAAAACATACAGGGTGTAGGTGTATGGTCACAGCAATACACAGGGTGTAGGTGTATGGCCACAGCAATACACAGGGTGTAGGTGTATGGCCACAGCAATACACAGGGTGTAGGTGTATGGTCACAGCAACACACAGGGTGTAGGTGTATGGCCACAGCAATACACAGGGTGTAGGTGTATGGTCACAGCAACACACAGGGTGTATGTGTAGCCACAGAACACACAGAGTGTAGGTGTAGGGCCACAACACACAGGGTTGTAGGTGTAGCGCCACAACAACACACAGGGTGTAGGTGAAGGGCCACAGCAACACCCAGGGTGTAGGGGGGGGACTGAAGGATCAATACCACTATAATAGCACACTGAACCTCTCTCAGTCTCCATTACGAAAATTAAATAAGCAAAAAATGGCCAATGACTTCAGGAGGAGATGGAGGTGGAAGAGGAGGAGAGGGAAGTGGAAGTGGAAGAAGAGGAGAGGGAAGTGGAAGAGGAGGAGAGGGAGGTGGAAGAGGAGGAGAGGGAGGTGGAAGTGGAAGAAGAGGAGAGGGAGGTGGAAGAGGAGGACATGGAAGGTGGAAGAGGAAGATGGGAAGGTGGAAGAGGAAGATGGGAAATTAAAAGGATAGAGAGAGAGAGAGAGAGAGAGAGAGAGAGAGAGGGGAGGGCACACATACTCTCTCTCTCTCTCTCTCTTTCTCTCTGTTAAGTAGTTGGACACACACACACACACACACACACACAGATAAGGCAGCTCGTGGAGTCTTATTATTAACTAACCCTGACAATGTAAATTTGTCTGGCCAACACCGTCAATTACCTTCCCCTGATGAGCCGTCAATAATGCTTTGGTTTATATCATGAACTCTCCTATCATGCTCTCAGTCAGGAAAAGGGATTATAAGGCTTTTTGTTCTCCTATCATGCTCTCATGGGCAGAAGAGGTTATAATGATTTCTGTTCTATATCATGTTTTGAAAGGAAATGGGGTAATAAAGCTTATTTTCCTATAATGCTTCTTCTCTTATATCATGTTCTGACAGCCAGGAAAATGAGTATAAGGCGTGACCACCTATCATGCTCTCATACCCAGGAGAAGAAGAAGATATAATACTTGTTGCTCTCAAATATCATGTTTTGACAGCCAGGAGAAGTGGTTATAATGCTTACTGTCCACCTATCATGCTTTGACACACAGGAAAAGCGTGATTATAATACTCTGACACCCAGAATCAAACTCATAACTCATAACTCATAACTCTCAAGACTAATGACTAATATCCGATGCTTCGCTGAGACTAATAGCCATAAAGTCCAATTAATTAGTATGTTTTTAATCATGAACTAGTCTGTTGTCGTCCGGCTATACTTCAACGAGGAAGGGGGGGGGGGCATTATACCTGGAGGCTTATAGATGGAAAAGTGAGTCTTATCCACCTGGTGACTTATTGGGGACGTTAGGTTAGGTTAGAAACACGATGAGAGAGAGAGAGAGAGAGAGAGAGAGAGAGAGAGAGAGATAAGAATGAGGAATAATAGAAGAGAAAGAAAGATAAGAACGATAAGTAAGAAGAAGAAGGGAGAGCAATAAAGATCAAGAGAGCTTAGAATAATGAACATAAGGTAATTAAGAACCAGAAAAAGACAAGAGATAAAGAACAATAAATGGAGAAAATTAAGAAAAAATAGGATTAATACTAAGGTGATAAATAAGGAACTGGAGTAAACAGATCAATAATGAGATGTAAAAGTGTGATGGTAGTTAATGGTGTATGGGAGGACACCATTGATGGGTTAATGGTGCATGGGAGGACACCATTGATGGGTTAATGGTGTATGGGAGGACACCATTGATGGGTTAATGGTGTATGGGAGACACCATTGATGGGTTAATGGTGTATGGGAGGACACCATTGATGGGTTAATGGTGTATGGGAGGACACCATTGATGGGTTAATGGTGTATAGGAGGACACCATTGATGGGTTAATGGTGTATGGAGACACCATTGATGGGTTAATGGTGATGGAGGACACCTATTGATGGGTTAATGTATGGGAGGACACCATTGATGGGTTAATGGTGTATGGGAGGACACCATTGATGGGTTAATGGTGCATGGGAGGACACCATTGATGGGTTAATGGTGTATGGGAGGACACCATTGATGGGTTAATGGTGTATGGGAGGACACCATTAATCTGCTGAATGGGGTAATGGGTTATGGTATTTTAGGGAAGGACAACAACATAATTATTGAAGGAAATTAGGTCAAGTGTGTGTGTGTGTGTGTGTGTGTGTGTGTGTGTTGAGGTCAAAATCACGGGGAGAATTAATGGATGATGAGGGAGACTTAATGGCTGACTTTCTGATAGCCAATAGGGTGCGGTGAGAGGAAGGGAGAGAGGGAGAGAATTAGGGAGAGAGAGAGAGAGAGAGAGAGAGAGAGAGAGAGAGAGAGAGAGAGAGAGAGAGAGAGGCTGTCTAGGTACACCAGTTGATTCCTATTCGTGGAGAAATTTGTATAGTGTATGTGTGTGTGTAATTAGGTTAGGTTAGGTTAGGTTAGGTTAAGGTCTATTAGAACGGGGTAATGTGAACCTTCAACCCATCTTATTTAAACAGTATATAAGATAAATAAACACAGATACTGATAGAAGTGTACACATACAGACACAGGTGCACACATACAGACACAGGTGCACATATACAGACACAGGTGCACATAGGCAGACGCAGACATAGGCATCGATCTAACATCACGGCAGACCTGGGGTGTGAATTTCAGACAACCTCACTTAAGAGGTCATTCGGGGGTGAGTTGGGTCTATATTCTCTCTCAGTGTTAGTCCAGGTTAGGTCAGGTCAGGTTAAATGAGGTTAGGTTAGGTCAGGTCAGGTCAGGTTTGGTTAGGTCAGGTCAGGATAGGTTATGTGAGGTCAGGTTTGGTTAGGTCAGGTCAGGATAGGTTATGTGAGGTCAGGTCAGGTCAGGTTTGGTTAGGTCAGGCTAGGCAGCATCCCTTTGTGAGAGATCGTCCCGAGAACCGTTACTAGGGTGTTGTCATGGCAGCCATCGAGGACCACCACAACTACTACAAGTGGACTGGTTGTTGAGAGTAGTATGGTTGTTAGAGAGTTGTATGGTTGTTAGAGAGTTGTATGGTTGTTAGAGAGTTGTATGGTTGTTAGAGAGTTGTATGGTTGTTAGAGAGTAGTATGGTTGTTAGAGAGTAGTATGGTTGTTAGAGAGTAGTATGGTTGTTAGAGAGTAGTATGGTTGTTAGAGAGTAGTATGGTTGTTAGACAGTAGTATGGTTGTTAGTGAGTAGTATGGTTGTTAGAGAGTAGTATGGTTGTTAGAGAGTAGTATGGTTGTTAGAGAGTAGTATGGTTGTTAGAGAGTAGTATAGTTGTTAGAGCGTATTATGGTTGTTAGAGAGTAGTATGGTTGTTAGACAGTAGTATGGTTGTTAGACAGTAGTATGGTTGTTAGAGAGTAGTATGGTTGTTAGAATTATCTACACACATCTACTTATAAGTTGCAGTGATGTAGCTGTTTGCTGTAGTTGTTGTTTTTGCAGTAATATTTTTTGTTGTAGTTGTTGTTATAGTGGTAGTTGTTGTAGTAGTAGTAGCAGTTGTTGTAGTTGCTGTATTTTTAGTAGTAGCTGTTGTAGTTGTTTTTGTATTAGTAGTGTTAGTTGTCTTTGTAGTAGTAGTAGTAGCAGTAGTACATAGGAGGAACGAGAACGACAAGATAATCGCATATGGAGAGAGAATCCAAAACGTTGATCAAGGCAGCTTCACTACTCTAGTGTTCACAACCTCTGGTGGGATGGGACCAAGTGCAAGATGTTTCTACGCCAGACTCGCGGAGTTGATCTCCGAACAGAAGCAGCAGCCCAGAAGTTATGTTACAGCCTGGATGAGATGTCGACTGTCTTTCTCTCCCCTTCGGTCGGCTTTGCTCTGCCTCAGGGGAACGAGAGCTTCTGCCCCAACTCCGACAACTGCCGCAGATATTGACTATGAGGCTACTGTCACTGAATGCCGCATAGATCTGCGGCTCAACTAATTTAACACAGATAGGATAGCTACTTATGTATTAGGATATTTAATATTAAGGTAAATAAATGGTGGCGAAGGTGTGGCTATTGGGGGAGGCTGGAGGCCACGTTTAAAAAAAAAATAAATAAAATAAAAAAATAAAATAAAAAAGTAGTAGTAGTAGTAGTTGTACCACCGAGACTGGGAGGTATGGGATTGACCAATCCAGAGGAGATTGCTGCCACCGACCACCAAAACTCAGTTAAGCTCACGGCAACCCTCACAGACCACATAATAGCTCAGAACGCAACAGGGGAGGTGGATACCAGCGAAGTAAACAAGATTCGAAGGTCCATTATGATAGAACGACAGCACAGCCAAAGTGATAAGTTGCAGCAACTGTTGTTGCAAGTACCAGAGAATGTGAAAAAAAAGTAGCTATACTGTAGCGCAGGAGGTGGGTGCCTCGAACTGGTTAACTACGTTACCGATAAGGGCAAATGGTTTCAGTCTCAATAAACAAGAATTTACAGATGCCAATCCTCTAAGGTACGGTAGGCCAGTGGAAGGTTTGCCCTCCCAATGCGTGTGTGGCTCTTCCTATGATGCCGATCACGCCATGGTGTGCAAGAAAGGGGGCTTCATATGCATGAGGCATGCCGAAGTAAGGGATCTCACAGCAAATATGTTGAAGGAAATCTGTCGTGATGTCAGGGAAGAACCGACCCTCCTTCTATTGGACGGTGAGATTTCCAACATAGGACTTCAAACACATCCAACGAAGCCCGTGTTGACGTCAGTGCTCAAGGATTCTGGACGCAGGGATAGCGAGCCTTCTTCGACATCAGGATTTTTTATCCCATGGCCGCATGTCACCGTAACTTAGCTCTCGATGCTGCACACAGGAGTAACGAGAACGACAAGATAAGGGCATACGGGGAGAGAATTCAGAACGTTGATCAAGGCAGCTTCACTCCTCTAGTGTTCACAACCTCTGATGGGATGGGACCAAGTGCACGATGCTTCTACGCCAGATTCGCAGAGGTGATATACGAACAGAAGCAGCAGCCCAGAAGTTATGTTATAGCCTGAATGAAATGTCGACTGTCCTTCTCTCTCCTTCGGTCGGCTTTGCTTTGCCTCAGGGGAACGAGAGCTTCGGCCCCAAAGCCGACAACTGCTGCAGATATTGACTATGAGGCTACAGTCACTGAATGCCGCATAGATCTGCTGCTCAACTAACTCAACACAGCTAGGATAGCTACTTATGTATTATGATATTAAATATTAAGGTAATAAAATAGTGGAGAAGGAATGGCTATGGGGGAGGCTGGAGGCCATTTGTAAAAAAAAAAAGTAATAGTTGTTGTTGTAGTTTTTGTGTTAGTAGTAGTTGTTGTTGTAGTTGTTGTTTTTGTAGTAGTAGTTGTTGTTGTTGTTGTTTTTGTAGTAGTAGTTGTCGTTGTAGTTATTGTTGTTACATTTGTTGTAGTTACTTTTGTAGTTTTGTTTGAGTTGTTGTTGTAGTTGTTTTTTGTAGTGGTAGTTGTTGTTTTTGTAGTAGTGGCAGTCTTAGTTTTGGCATTCACTCAAATAAGTTTTCTATATTATCAATAGTCTTACATATACTAAATAAAGATCTATATATTTACATAGATTTATATTGTATTAGCTATATAGTGTGTAGTCCTTCCCTTCCCTTCCCTTCGACTGTGTAGGTAACTCTGCTTCATCCATAATGCTCATACGACAAATTGTACCACTTAGTTCCTCCATAGTATTCATACGACAAATTGTACCAAACACATTGTACCAAAATATGTCCCCTGAATCGATGATATTTACACAGTGGTAACTCTAGTGGGTGTACAGCACTAATGTAAGGTGATTCATCTAATGGTACAACGAACTGCACTTGAGGCCGGGGTGAATAATACAGTACTTACACTTAACACACATACAGACACTGAACTTAGGAAGGTAATATTTTTTAATAGCCACAGACAGACAGACAGACAGACAGACAGAGAGGGACAAACAGATAGATAGATAGACATACATATTTACACATACATACATACATACACACATACATCATTACTACCATACATACATACATACATCATTACATACATACATACACATACAAGCAAACAGAGACATATTTTAACATAAATGCATAAATACATACATACATACATACATACATACATACACACACATACTGTACATACATACATACATACATACATACATACATACATACATACATACACAGACAAGCAAACAGAGACACATTTTTACATAAATGCATAAATATATACATACATACATACATACATACATACATACATACAGACAAAACAGCTATACAGTGTTAACCCAATTATCCAGAGGCAGCCAACATCGGTACAGGGAAAGCTACAATAGGATGGATATAATGGCAGCATAGGTATGGTGGGTGGGTGGGCGGTTGTTGGGGCTCCTCCTCCCTCCATCCATCTAATCCTCCTTCCCCCTCCTCCTTCCTCCCTTCCCTCCTCCTTCCCTCCCCTTCCTCCCCCTCCTCCTCCCCCTCCCCTCCTGAGACACCAATCCTCTTACCATCATTATTCTGCCTTCGTGGTAATTGGCTACTGTAAGGCGATTAGTTGGATCATTGGATGCAACTCTTTCTTCTTTCTTTCTTTCTTTTCTTTCTTTCTTTCTTTCTTTCTTTCTTTCTTTCTTTCTTTTCTTTCTTTCTTTCTTTCTTTCTTTCTCTCTTACAGTAGGTTCGACTTTGCTCTTGAATAATGGTGTGGTAATGTGTAGTGGTGATGTGTCTGGTGGCGTGTAGTGGTGATGTGTCTGGTGGTGTGTAGTGGTGATGTGTCGTGGTGGTGTAGTGTGGTGTGTGGTATGTAGTGGTGATGTGTCGTGGTGATGTAGTGGTGATGTGTCGTGGTGGTGTGTAGTGGTGATGTGTCGTGGTGGTGTTGTGAGTGTTCTGTTGTGTATGGTGTGTGTGTGGTGATGTGAGTGGTGATGTGTCGTGGTGGTGTGTAGTGGTGATGTGTCGTGGTGGTGTGTAGTGGTGATGTCGGTGTGTAGTGGTGGTGTGTGTAGTGGTGATGTGTAGTGGTGATGTGTCGGTGGTGTGTAGTGGTGATGTGGTGGTGGTGTGTAGTGGTGATGTGTCGTGGTGGTGTGTAGTGGTGATGTGTCGTGGTGGTGTAGGGTGATGTCGGTGGTGTGTGTGTGTGTGTGTGTGTTGAATGTAGTGGTGATGTGGTGGGGGGCATGGTGAGTTGGGGTGTGATGTGGTGAGGTGGGGGGCTTTCTAACTTATGTCATTAATAGCATTATCTTCCGTCGTCAATATTTGAACACGAAGTTGATGACTCTAGGGTCGTGTCTCCTAATTATTAAAGACGTCAACATTACCCTTAATGAATTTCCAGTCAAAGTTACCGAGTGTCAACAATAGGAGGGAGAGAGAGACATGTACAGAACGATGAACACACACACACACACACACACACACACACACACACACACACAGGTCCTCTTCAGTACATAGTCAGTTGGGCTGTCCTAATGGGCCCTAACCAGATGCTCCAGCTGATTTGTCTTAGTGTGTGTGTGTGTGTGTGTGTGTGTGTGTGTGTGTGTGTGTGTGTGTGTATGTACCAGTGTTTATTCTAGTATATGTGTTTGTATATAGTATGTATGTATGTATGTATGTATGTATATATAGTATGTATGTATGTATGTATGTATATAGTATGTATGTATGTCAACATTAATTAGCCAATCAGGTGTGTTAG
The DNA here is from genome assembly GCF_018991925.1 of Homarus americanus. Classification (NCBI taxonomy): domain Eukaryota; kingdom Metazoa; phylum Arthropoda; class Malacostraca; order Decapoda; family Nephropidae; genus Homarus; species Homarus americanus. The sequence continues at coordinate 47,385 of NW_024746353.1, read as the reverse complement.
GGCAATCAGTGTATCGTCACCTGGTCTGTCTCATACTGGCTGTCTGTTTACTTTTCCACACATACTTACATACACAAGCACACGAACATACACACATACATACACACACACACAAAACAATCAAACAAACACACACAGACAAACACAATCACATCAACATACACACACATACTCAAACAAACACAACACGCACACAAAAAAATCAAACACACTTGCAAATACAAACAAACACAACCATACAAACAAACAAATAAACAAAACAGACCAATTTTCCACCTCGTGTTTTTTCAGTCGGGGTCAATTTTCAGGGTGATAAGGTCGGGTGGGACTGGTGTGCCGGGTGTGATTGTAGATCTTAATTGTTTACTTTTGACGCCTCTCGGGACAAGTTAGTGCCAAGCCACACAATAACACGGCCCCTGCGGACTGTCTTCTGGGAGAGGGGGGGGGGGTTGGGGGCTTGGGGAGGATGAGAGGGTTGTGGCTTATTGATAACTATATCTAACAGGATGAACGAGTATACCCTGGCTTTCTGTAAACTGAAGGAGAGAGAGTATACCCTGGCCTCTGTAAACTGGGGAGAGAGAAAGTATACCCTGGCTTTCTGTAAACTGGAAGGGAGAGAGAAAGTATACCCCGGCTTTCTGTAAACTGGAAGGAAAGAGAGAAAGTATACCCTGCTTTCAGTCTGAAGGAGAGAAAATACCTACCCAAACTGGAAGGAGAGAAAGCCTGGCCTTCTGTAAACTGAAGGAGAGAGAAAGTATACCCCGACTTTTCTCTGTAAACTGGAAGGGAGAGAGAAAGTATACCCGGCTTTCTGTAAACTGAAGAAACTGAGAGAGAAAGTATACCCTGGCTTTCTGTAAACTGGAAGGAGAGAGAAAGATACCCGGCTTTCTGTAAACTGAAGGGGAGAGAGAAAGTATACCCTGGCTTTCTGTAAACTGAAGGAAAGGTCAAGAAGATAAAGTATAATTATACCCTGGAGAGCTAACCTGGTTCCTTCGACGTTGTTTATAAAAAGGCCACACAGATCCTGGAAGAGCAGCAACATGAGACCTTCTCCTCCTTTGGCTGTGATCTGGAGCTCTGGAAGACAATATCCAGCACTGGAAGACACCCCCAACCCATCCCCCCATCCACCTCCTATTCTGCTGGAAAGGCAACATTTATTCTAAGTTGTTATTTATTAGGCAATGTTTTCCAGTGGGGGTTTATTTTGGAAGGGCAAGACACCAGACTAGTTATATACTGGAAGGGCAAGACTCCAGACTAGTTATATACTGGAAGGGCAAGACTCCAGACTAGTTATATACTGGAAGGGCAAGACTCCAGATCGATTACACTACTGGAAGGGCAAGACTCAGGCTAGTTACATTAAAGGGCAAGACTCCAGACTAGTTATATACTGGAAGGGCAAGACTCCAGACTAGTTATGTACTGGAAAGGCAAGACTCCAGGCTAGTTATAAAGAGAGGCTGGAAGGGCAAGACTCCAGACTAGTTATATACTGGAAGGGCAAGACTCCAGGCTCGTTATAAGGCTAATTACTCTACATTAAATACGTCTCGCAAAGTTGCTTGTACTTGCTTGTGTTTTGAAAATCTTCAATAGTTCTCCTTACACAGTTTATGGAGGCAATTTTCTCCACCAACACCGTCCTGGAAGAGAGAGCTATAATGGCCTCTCTAAACCGAATATTACCTCTCTTAACCGAATATTACCTCTCTTAACCGAATATTACCTCTCTAAACCGAATATTACCCTCTAAACCGAATATTACCTCTGTAAACCGAATATTACCTCTGTAAACCGAATATTACCTCTGTAAACCGAATATTACCTCTGTAAACCGAATATTACCTCTGTAAACCGAATATTACCAACTAACCTGTAATAACATTTGTAATATTTTCTTAATTTTGGGGAAATATTTACATCATTAAAGTGGACTATTACGGTATTGTTAAATATCTCTTGTATTCTCTAACCCAAATATTCCCCCTCTAAAATACTCTAAGATTGTCGTCTTAATATTTCCTTACACTTTGGGGGAATATCTAGAAACGAGTATTCCTCCCTCCTTCTCCTCCTCTCCCTCCTCCTCCTTCCTTTCTCCCCCCTACTCTTCCCTTCCTCCCCCTCCTCCCCCTCCCTCATAAACTTAACCTCAAAGACAAACCTCGGTGCTCGTTATATTTTAAAAGGCGATTATAGTGAGCAAGATTTGACCCCTTTCCCTGATTCCCCAACCCCCAACCCTCCCCAACCTTCCCTGACTCCCCCAACCCTCCCATCCCTCCCCAACCCTCCCCAGACCCTCCTCAACCCCATCCTCCTGACCCACTTCCCCATCCCCCATGCCCCACTCCCCTGCTGTGT